>NW_001889932.1:106421-107405 GCF_000143565.1 Laccaria bicolor S238N-H82 | reverse complement strand
ACCGACCCTTCGTCGTTGCACCAATGGCGTACGAGTCTCTAGCTTTATCCAGTTACGAACGAGGATTTGTTCCATGTATCTCATCGTCGTAGTGAAACCAGAAAGGCAAGGTTTGGTGGAGGAAACTGTCAGCCGAACTAGTGAGTTTCATCTGCAAAAAGTTCGAAAGCTATATAGGTCTACGAGACCTAAATAGCTTCGTTAGGTAATTAGGTTGACCCCCGATATATAGGTACCAGTAGGCACCACATCTGTTATGTATGTCGTCGTAGGTGGTCCTAGGTTGATAGGCAGTAGACTACTTAAGCTAGGTAGGTCACCGTAGCACCAATTAGAAGAGACAAAATAGGAGAAATGTTTTATTGGGTATTGGGATACACTAGGCTAGTAGCAGGCTGCACATCAATCCTCCTCTTCCGACAACACCAGACCTTCCCATTCCTTCTTTGCTGCCTCTACCTCATCTTCGGTGACCCTAGCAGCTTGAATGACTTGAGGTGCATCATCAGCCTTGGCATGTTTTCTAACGTTGTTAGAATTTGTACCAAAACTGAAATGTAAAAAGAACGTACTTCGCCATTTTGAGCAGATGCTTACGCAAACGCGAAACGATGTTCGCATCCTTCGTCTTCTCAGCGAAGTCCTCAAGTCGTTTGAGGTGAGCAATGAACTTGTTCTTGTAGGTCGCAGCTGAAAACTGGACATCAACATGTTCTCCTGTTTGCCACTCGTCGAGGCAATTGTCAATCTAGATGCTGAGTGAGATGAAGGAAGAAAAAAAGTGTAATGAACTGCATACCACAGTGAGGACCAGTGCTAGAGTAACCAAAGAGAGCTCCTCGTTCTCCGAGAACTCTGGGTTCACGATGCCGTCGTCTGTTTTGTGCTTGAAATACATCTTGTTGACGATCGTTTGAATGATGGGATGACGGTATAATCCAGTGCGATCAGCCAGATTCTATAAAAAAGATGTTGTAGTCATAT
>NW_001889932.1:100368-106331 GCF_000143565.1 Laccaria bicolor S238N-H82 | reverse complement strand
CAACCCATGTGATACATATCATCATTATTATCTATTTTTGGTAATGAAAGTGCCAGGGAGCCTAATGAGAAGTAATGAAATCATCAAGGTGCTCAATGAAATATCCTAATGAAAGTGCCAAGAAGCCTAATGAAATATTCTAATGAGAATTCCATGAAATGGTAATGAAAGAGTCAAGGAGCTGAATGAAATATCCCAATGAAAATTCAATGAAAATCTAATGAAAGTGCCAAGGAGCCTAATGAAATATCCTACTGAGAACTGTAAGAAATGGTAATGAAAGGGTCAAGGAACATAATGAAATATTCTAATGAAAAAATTCAATGAAATGGTAATGAAAGGGTCAAGGAGCTGAATGAAATATCCCAATGAAAATTTTAAGAAATGGTAATGAAAGGGCCAAATACCTAATGAAATATCCTTATGAGAAATGGTAATGAAAAAGCGAAGGAGCCTAATGAAATATCCTAATGAAAATTCTAAGAAATGGCAATGAAAAAGCGAAGGTGTCTAATGAAATATCCTAATGAAAATTCTAAGAAATGGTAATGAAAAAGCGAAGGAGCATAATGAAATATTGTAATGAAAATTCTAAGGAATAGTAATGAAAAAGCGAAGGAGCATAATGAAATATCCTAATGAAAATTCTAAGAAATGGTAATGAAAAAGCGAAGGTGTCTAATGAAATATCCTAATGAAAATTCTAAGAAATAGTAATGAAAAAGCGAAGGAGCATAATGAAATATCCTAATGAAAATTCTAAGAAATGGTAATGAAAAAGCGAAGGAGCATAATGAAATATTGTAATGAAAATTCCAAGAAAGCGAAGGTGTCTAATGAAATATCCTAATGAAAATTCTAAGAAATGGTAATGAAAAAGTGAAGGAGCCTAATGAAATATCCTAATGAAAATTCTAAGAAATAGTAATGAAAAAGCGAAGGAGCATAATGAAATATCCTAATGAAAATTCTAAGAAATGGTAATGAAAAAGCGAAGGAGCATAATGAAATATTGTAATGAAAATTCTAAGAAAGCGAAGGTGTCTAATGAAATATCCTAATGAAAATTCTAAGAAATGGTAATGAAAAAGTGAAGGAGCCTAATGAAATATCCTAATGAAAATTCTAAGAAATAGTAATGAAAAAGCGAAGGAGCATAATGAAATATCCTAATGAAAATTCTAAGAAATAGTAATGAAAAAGCGAAGGAGCATAATGAAATATCCTAATGAAAATTCTAAGAAATGGTAATGAAAAAGCGAAGGTGTCTAATGAAATATCCTAATGAAAATTCTAAGAAATAGTAATGAAAAAGCGAAGGAGCCTAATGAAATATCCTAATGAAAAGTCTATGAAATGGCAATGAAAGGGCCAAAGAGCTTAATGAAATATCCTCATGATATCTCATTATCCTTGCCTATATCTTATGAAAGATTCTAGTGATAAATTGAATGAAATAGATGGGCAATCCTAATGAGATGCCTTTCATAAAACCTGTGGCAGTATACACATTGCCTCTTGGACAGTTGTCATAGATTAATCATAAATAGTGGTAGCCACTAGTGAACACCGAGGGCGTGACACATTTGACCTCCCTTGGGTGTATAGGACGTATTATACCACCCTTCAGCATTTCGTCAACCTTTGCCTCCATAAAGGCCTGTTGGTCTGGGTTGAACGAGCATTGTGGAATCTTTGTGCGGAATGATGTGTTCTCGGGTATGTCGAGCTTGTGCACTGCGCCTGGAATGAGATTGACCTCGCTGAGTGATAAGGCGAAGCAGTCAGCGAATTCAGCGATGAGTGACTTGACTTCCTCGCGTTGGTCTGCTGTGATGTCGTCACCTATCTGCACAAGCTCCAATATCTTCTCTACACGGGCTTGTAGGAAGGGCTCAGTCTGGCGTGTGAAGATCGTGTCTTCTGGCTGGACATCTGATGCATTGGCAACTGGTAACACAAGGCATGGCGTGTCAGCTGGGGTGGTCTTATGTTGATCAACTGGGAAGGTAGGTACTCCCCTCGAGGGGGGTTTGTCACTCCCCCCACTAAGATCTTCTCGCTCCACCTGTAACGGTTTTATGTGGCATATAGGGGCATTCTCGGCTGGCATGGCACTTTCTGAGGCTTTCATGGCGCTGTTAGGGACTGCAACAAGGAAATCGTCAGTTTCGCTCGCCCCTGCTGAAGCAGCACTTTGATATTGTACTTCCCTCGAGGGGGGTATGTTACCTCCCCCCTGGTCTGTACAACGCTCTGATCCCTGCTCATCCCGCTTCTGGTCTGTGGCTCGTACTCCTTCATGGCTCTCCTGTGGCCTTCAACCACTCTTCTTCTTCCTGCACTATACTTTCATCTTCGTTTATGATGTACCCACCTGTTACAGTTGACGTGTCATTAGTACCACCTAAAATGCAATCCAACTTGTTATTCTGAACTTCAACGTCTAAGACCTTGTGATGCAAAACTTGCCTCGGAGGGGGTTTCACGCCTGAAGAGCCCCCTACTGAGTTTTCCCGCTGTTCCACACTGAGTGTGAGGCTAACGCCTAAAGGAGTCTTCGGGGCACATTGGCTGACGCTGTTGCATAATACGACTGGTCCATGAGCAGCGCGAATGGTGACCGTGTCTGCATCAAAGTCATGCAACACCTTGAAGCAACGTAGTAGCGGTTTCCCGAATAAGAATTCCCAGCCGCCTCCACTATCGAAGATTTCAAACTCTGCCTTCACCCGAACTCCTCCCAATTCCAACATCCCAGTCCATACTGCGTGTGAGGGTATGATGGTGCCATTCGCCACACGCAAACGTCTGTTGGATGGTGTGGTTTGGCCTAGAAGTCTGTGCTGGACCTTCTTGAAGAACGATGTACACATAGTGCCCACCATCGCTCCTCCATCAAACACCGCCTTGACTCTAACTTTTTCGCCTTGTGGTCCATGCACGAGCAGCCAATGCACAAAGGGCATTTCTCCTTGTCTTAATGTATCCCATGTCTTATCTCCGTCCCCAACAGTGTACAAATCAATGACTGATGAATTATGGCACATGGTAGATACATCATTGAGACTGTTCTGACTGCTGGGGCGGTCGACCTCTGTAGGCCCTACTAAAGTCGGGGCCGCCCACTCAACTCCTATGCAGGCGGCCCTTCTCCATTTCCCGGGCTCGGCGTGGGTCTGAAGGCTTGATGGTTGAGCCAGCTGAATTCATCGTCTGCATCGCTGACGAAGTTGACTCGAGAGGTAGGCGCAGCTCGAAGAATGCGGCCACATATCGTGCGGAACATGCGCTCCTTGTTGTTGATTTGGTCAGTCGTGCAGCGCATGTCGATGCGGCGATGTCCTCCCCTTCCGCATCTGTAGCACTCCCCTGAACCAGGGGCCTCACCCCCTGGTTGTAGTGGAAACCCCGTGTTTACTGTAACCTCAGCAGTTTCGCCATTCTTCGCCTTCCATTCCCTGAGTTGGGTGTGCCACGCTGCGATGCCTGCTTCAGTGTTGGGTTGCATGGGGTAGAGGGCCAAGCTGCGGATTAACGCGCTTCAATCAGCTTCAGTGATTGGCGAGGGAGCTGGGCGGGGCAGGTTGCCTTGGCCACTTGACGGGCCCGTGTATGCATTCGTGTTGGTTGAATTGGATTGTGGCGTGTTGTTACGTTGACCTCCCAAGGTTGATGACTGCTGGGTTTGACTGATGTTTGATACTGAGGATGTGGGCGCAGCTGGGAGGCGACGTTGTCCCTGCAGGTGTAAGCGTTGTAGGCTTGCTATAGCCGCCTCCGTTTTCTCCTTCTCCTCCTTCTCCTTCTGGTACTTCTTCACCCCATCTCGTATATGAGCCATTTCTACCCCTTTGATCGCTGCACAAAATTCGGTCCAGGTTGGGTACGTTTCCTTGACCTTCTGGCGTATAATGTCGGGTAGCTCGTCTCTGACCTTCCAGATCGAATTCGACCCTGTGCTGATCTTGGCTTGTTTTGCGAGGCTGAGAGCCTTTTCTGCGAATATGACGTGGGTGTAGACTTCTTCGCCTGCGTATTTCTCCTTCTTCCCCAAATCCTCTGTCTTCAACCTTAATTCACACAACTCCCTCTCTAACTCGGTTTCCGTCCTTTTAGCCTTCTCGACGGGCGGAAAGCGTTGCAAAAACGCTGTTTCTACCTCTTTCCACGTCTGCTTCGTGCTGGTTAGCTCTGCGAACCAGTCGTCTGCAGGGGACCCGTACTTGAGGTGGTCTCCGAAGGATGTGATGATGAGGTCGTCGTCTGTGATGCGGGCGGACGTTGTGAAGTGGCGGAAGGTCTTCAGAAACTCGCCTGGCTGGACGTTGTCGTCTGTTTCGCCGCTGAAGCTGCGTAGGGTGACTGGGGCAGACATAATGGGTGGAAGGTCCTGCGGTGGTTTAACGGGGCTGAGCTGTGCGGTTTGTTGTGGGGCTCCTAGTTGAGGACTTGACGTTGATCCAAAGAGATCCTCGAACGGAGAGGCAGGCTCTAGTATGTCCGAAAGCATGAGCGAACTTTCAGTAGATGGCGTGGATGTACCCGAGGTTGTATTAGACGAGGGTGTAATGGTAGTGGCTCTGTCTCTAGCCATGAATCTGCCGTTGACTCTTGGCTGAGTTATCCAGGTATTGTTGGGTGCCAGCTTGCTTTATGGGTGCGGGGTACATGATGAGCTTGGTGAAACGTTGGAAACACGTTTGCGGCCGAGTTGATTTCAGAGATGAAAAGCCGTTAGACGCTGGACGTTGGACGTGGTGGTGTTGACGGTGTGACGTATGACGTGGGACGGTGGATTTAAGACGGTGATACGAGGATGGACGTTTTAAGACGAGAGATATGCGCGTGTAAAAGTATGAATCACGCACTTATCACCAGGTGGAATGGGCTCTAGTGCTTCCGACGATGCAGATGCCTGGTGGAATGATGATCTATTCGCCCTTCTGGTCCCTCTCTACACTACTGCATGACTAATCTAATGCTCACGTGCCTCCGCAGGGGGAATGCCCCATTCCCTATTCCAGTGGCGAGGGCTTTGAACAGTGGAAAGCTGACCTTGACAAATCTTGCCCACAAAGCACCGAAACAATTGGCATACACCAAACCTCACTGCATCCCTTACCAGCCATGGAAATTGACAAGAACACAATCACAGGAAATGTGGAGGTCATAGACACAATTTTTACCAAGCTTCATCTTGACCAGGGGCATGAAGATTTCACGAAGTACGTCGACTGGTGGCTACCACTTTTATGATAAAACTAAGGCAATTGCCTGCAGAGCTGTGTGTATAAGTCCACAAGTTTTATGAAAGGCATTTCATAGATGTGTCCTGTGTTTTCTTTCTTATAAAACCTATGTTCTTTTCATAAAATATAGGCAAGGCCACAGGGTGCTTTTCATAATTAAACCTGTGTGCTTTCAATAGGTATTTCATTCACTGGGTTAGGTGTATTCATTGCCTTTTTCATAATTAATGGTGTGCACTTTCATTGAATATTTCATTAGGAATTTTGGGTACTTTCATTGCTTTTTTCATAATCAATCCTGTGTGATTTCAATAAATATTTCATTCACTATGTTAGGTGTATTCATTGCCTCTATCATATTTAATGGTGTGCGCTTTCATTGAATATTTCATTAGGAATATTGGATGCTTTCATTGTACTTTTCATAATTAATGTTATGCAATTTCAATAAATATCTCATTCCCTAGGTCAGGTGTATTCATTGCCTCTTTCATATTTAATTGTGTGCGCTTTCATTGAATATTTCATTAGGAATATTGGATGCTTTCATTGTACTTTTCATAATTAATGTTGTGCAATTTCAATAAATATCTCATTCCCTAGGTCAGGTGTATTCATTGCCTCTTTCATATTAAATGCTGTGTGCTTTCATTGAATATTTCATTATCAATTCTGGGTGCTTTCATTGTGCATTTCAATAATATTACATTA
>NW_001889932.1:80080-100025 GCF_000143565.1 Laccaria bicolor S238N-H82 | reverse complement strand
TAGTAGTGTCTGCTTTTTTGGACTACAATGGTTTGTAGTGTCCGGTTTTTTCATTACCAAAGTTAATAGTGTCCGCTTTTTACAAAAGTTAGTAGTGTCTGCATTTTCGGACTACAATGATTTGTAGTGTCCGCTTTTTGAGACTACAAAAGTTAGTAGTGTCTATTTTTTCGGACTACAATGGTTTGTAGTGTCCGCTTTTTGAGACTACAAAAGTTAGTAGTGTCTGCTTTTTTGGACTACAATGGTTTGTAGTGTCCGGTTTTTTCATTACAAAAGTTAATAGTGTCCGCTTTTTACAAAAGTTAGTAGTGTCTGCATTTTCGGACTACAATGGTTTGTAGTGTCCGCTTTTTTCATTACAAAAGTTAATAGTGTCCGCTTTTTGAGACTACAAAAGTTAGTAGTGTCTGCTTTTTCAGGCTACAATGGTTTGTAGTGTCCGCTTTTTCCATTTCAAAAGTTAATAGTGTCCACTTTTTGAGACTACAACGGTTTGTAGTGTCCACTTTTCTGACATATAGTATGTAGTGTGGTTAACTATGTATATATAGGTCATTGGGGATATGATTGAAGGATTGGGATGAGTTGACATTCTGCCACTTATGAATAGTTGCTTTTGATGTCAGGTCCATGGCTGTTTTCCATACTTGCAATCTGTCATGTCTTTTCACATGGGAAGCCACTATCCTATCTTTGATGTTGGTCAACCTTCCACTCAGATCAGTATCTGCTGTCCTATGTCTGACCACAGTCAATCTTCACATGATTTTTTTGGAGGGATAAATTCTCTGTCCTACCAATGCAACTTGTCATGTCTTTCAATACCAAGACCAGTTGTCATTGTCCAAGCCTTCACCACTGGGGTCAGCCTTGAGTAGATTGATTTAAAGGTACCAAAAGTGAATTAAATAGGTGGTTGGTCCTGTCTGTTTTTCAATGTGTATCCAGGATTCATGTGACACACACCCTTTGATTAGATAGGATAGTGACTTCTCATGTGAAAAGACATGACAGATTGCAAGTATGAAAAACAGCCATGGACCTGACATCAAAAGCAACTATTCATAAGTGGCAGAATGTCAACTCATCCCAATCCTTCAATCATATCCCCAATGACCTATATATACATAGTTAACCACACTACATACTATATGTCAGAAAAGTGGACACAATTAACTTTTGTAATGAAAAAAGCGGACACTACAAACCATTGTAGTCTGAAAAAGCAGGTACAATTAACTTTTGTAATGAAAAAAGCGGACACTACAAACCATTGTAGTCTGAAAAAGCAGGTACAATTAACTTTTGTAATGAAAAAAGCGGACACTACAAACCATTGTAGTCTCAAAAAGCGGACACTATTAACTTTTGTAATGAAAAAAGCGGACACTACAAACCATTGTAGTCTGAAAAAGCAGTCACTACTAACTTTTGTAGTCTCAAAAAGCGGACACTGTTAACTTTTGTAATGAAAAAAGCGGACACTACAAACCATTGTAGTCTGAAAAAACAGACACTACTAACTTTTGTAGTCTCAAAAAGCAGACACTACTAATTTTTGTAGTCTTTGTCTGACCTTTGTGGTCTATGTCCAACTTTTGTAGTCTTTTTGGTAGTCTATTAGTAAACTTTGTAGGCTATAACTTACTTTTGTAGTATATCAGCAATCTTTTGTAGTCTGTCAGTGTCAATTACCCTTTTAGGGCATGTACCTTCCTTTTTGGGATAAATTTCCCACGATACAATAGTTGTAGCCCCTTCTCTTAGCTTTCTAAATCTGTTGAAATCATGTTGTTTAGTGTTCTTTTCATATAGAAAATTGCAAAAAACAAAAAAAAACGCAGCGCTTTTGAAAACCTTTTATCTCATATCTCCACAATGGAAGCACTTTAGGACATAATTCCAACTGATTCAGGAAGCTATGGTAAAGAGCTACAACTTTTGTTTTTTTACCATTTTTGGAAATTGGTCATGTGACCACCCTCCCAATGACCCATTGGATGGACCATAATAGCTATTTTATTGCTATCATGGAATATAATGAAAAATCATAATGATAGCCCTGGAGGCAGATATGAAATTGGAATGAAATATTGAGATACTCAATGAAAAATCCCAATGAAAGCTGTGGAATGTTCAATGAAAGTGCACATCATTAATTATGAAAGAAGCAATGAATACATATAACCTAGCTAATGAAATATTTATGAAATGCACAATGAAAGCACCCAGAATTGATAATGAAATATTCAATGAAAGCGCACAGCATTTAATATGAAAGAGGCAATGAATACACCTGACCTAGGGAATGAGATATTTATTGAAATTGCACAACATTAATTATGAAAAGTACAATGAAAGCATTCAATATTCCTAATGAAATATTCAATGAAAGCGCACACAATTAAATATGAAAGAGGCAATGAATACACCTGACCTAGGGAATGAGATATTTATTGAAATTGCACAACATTAATTATGAAAAGTACAATGAAAGCATCCAATATTCCTAATGAAATATTCAATGAAAGCGCACACAATTAAATATGAAAGAGGCATTGAATACACCTAACATAGGGAATGAGATATTTATTGAAATTGCACAACATTAATTATGAAAAGTACAATGAAAGCATTCAATATTCCTAATGAAATATTCAATGAAAGCGCACACAATTAAATATGAAAGAGGCATTGAATACACCTGACCTAGGGAATGAGATATTTATTGAAATTGCACAACATTAATTATGAAAAGTACAATGAAAGCATTCAATATTCCTAATGAAATATTCAATGAAAGCGCACACAATTAAATATGAAAGAGGCATTGAATACACCTGACCTAGGGAATGAGATATTTATTGAAATTGCACAACATTAATTATGAAAAGTACAATGAAAGCATTCAATATTCCTAATGAAATATTCAATGAAAGCGCACACCATTAAATATGAAAGAGGCAATGAATACACCTAACATAGGGAATGAAATATTTATTGAAATTGCACAACATTAATTATGAAAAAACAATGAAAGCATCCAAAATTCCTAATGAAATATTCAATGAAAGCGCACACCATTAATTATGAAAAAGGCAATGAATACACCTAACCCAGTGTATGAAATACCTATTGAAAGCGCACAGGTTTAATTATGAAAAGTACAATGAAAGAACTCAACAGCGTCAATGAAAAATTCATAGAAAGTGCATGATAATAATTATGAAAGCTTTTATGAAAGCTCCTAAGAAATGTTATGAAAGGGTCCTGTGGTCTTTGCCTACATTTTATGAAAAGAACATAGCCCTCATAAGAAAGAAAGACACAGGACACACCTATGAAAGGCCTTTCATAAAACTTGTGGACTTATACACACAGCTCTACAGGCAAGTGCCTTAGTTTTATGATAAAGGTGGTAGCCACTTGTGGTACGTCAAGATCATCGCTGGCGATCAGTTGACTATTGCGAGACAGCGATCAATTCTGAATGTACGTGTGGGTCATGAGAGCGGAGCTGATGCATGGAAACATATCGTACTCATGCCTGGGTTGTTTCATGCAAAGATCGCCGATTGTCATGGCCTCCTCCAAGTTCACTTTGGAAAATCATCAACTCGCAGTCCAGGAAGCCTCGCATTTCACAACACTTGCCTCAACCAGATCCCAATTGTCCTGACTTCCCTCCCATCATTTCATGTCTGTCGTGATTTGAGTATGGTGTCCCTCTATGCCTGCATCCTCCATTGTCTCCTGCTAGTCTCTGGAACAAGCACCCTAGAAGAATACATCAGCAAGAAGCTGACGTGGGAAGCAATGTGTATCCATGCACACAAAATTCTGGAGACATACGCAAATGCTGATCGAGTCCAAGAGCTTCAAGAACCAAGAATTGTCAAGGAACGCAAACCAGATGCAGAAAAGAAAGCAGAGAAAAAGAGCGACATTCTGCCCAAAAGTGAAGCAACAGCGCAGTCAAAGAAACCCCAAGAAGTTCCCCTTCCACACATTCCAAAAGGTGACATGGTGTTCGAGAATGCAAGTTTGTTTATGTGTGATGCTCTCCTCACACGACTCTTTTCAGACACAATCAAATCTGGTGACTCAGGCCTTATTATCTTGGTGCTCAAGCTTTGGTCCTTTGCATACTGGGGAAGTGGATGGCTAAAATATGCACACAAAATGCTGCACCTCCTTCACAATCTCGTCAATGTTTGGACATCTCAACTTCGGTATGTGTAATGTATCCATGCAGAGTCAATTCAAGCTTGCACTTACATCCAGCATTCTCTCCCAGAAAAATCATAGTTCAGAACTGGCTACTTAACCCTACAGGAAAGGCTAATACCTTCGTTGAGATTGACCTTGTGCAGGAACATCTCAACTTCTGGATTAAGGTGAGCCCCTCTCTGTTCGGCTGATGATGTTGTGATGCTACCACCTTCCAACAGAAAGTATACAAGGCCGACAGTGACGGTCATTCATGGGATTGGCTTTCTCTTGTTTCTCTGTGTATTGATGTCTTGCGGCGAGTTGCGAAGAAGATTCACAGTGAATTAGGTTCTCAGCTGGGATCAAAGCACACAATTCCTGACCTACATAAGGACATTCAAACCCTGATGGATGCTCTGAATGAGCACGAAGTCTATGTTGTGAAAGACGGCAGGGTTTTGGATGCAAACGATACCCCCGTGCCCAATGTCATCTCAACTGGGTTAGTGGCACTTGCTCATGGGAACGCAACCAACCCACTGGCTGAATTCAATGCTCAGTACGACAGCCTTTGCGAGCGCCGTAAACTCGTGCCTATTTCCAATCTATGCCTAATATCTGCCAACACGCATCACCCTGAATCCTCGACAGCTGTCCCCATCCCTGTGATCACTGAACAAATACCAGCCAACGAAACAGGTTCGGAAGACGAATACGAAGGCTTACCCCAGTTGGCAATAACTTCAGACTCAGAGGATGAGGAAGATCGCGAAGATCCTTATGACAAGGATTTGTTTGCTGATTCACCAACCCTTACGCGACTAGAGGAAGAGGATGTGGCATTAGAGATGGATGATTTGGTGTTGGATGACCCTGGGATGGATTGGGATAGCAACGAGCAAGGAGACAGTGATGAGGACTTGGACTGAGGTTGCGCGCACAGACCCATCAACGACGACGACAAAGTCACTTCAAAATTTTACACAAAAACTTATATACTCAAATCTACTCTATGCCTCTCAAAAATCACTTTTTGTATACCCTCCCTGAGCACTTTTTTTCATCATTCCACACTTTTTTCGACTAAGTGACCCCCTCTGAAATGGCAGGGAGATTTTCGCCCTCTCAAAATGGCGACAAGAGTGACCAGCCGGCTTTTCGAATTGAGGAGTCACGTGAGTCAATTATGTAATCAAAAAGCCAGCTGGGGACAAGCCTACTGACATGCCCTCCATTTCTGGAAGAAACCCCTCCGGAAATGTCACATGCTCTCCAGCCATCCATTGTTACGTCAGCCGCAGGTCGTCTTGACGCTTGCACACCGACGTTGTTCCTTCTACCATAACGACGAAAGATCCTATGTTCTCACTTTGTTGCTTTGAGTCTACTGTGGGTCGTAGACATGCATTCATGCAAGGTCAAGACTTGACGGCCATGCCAATATCTAGGTATTAGATGAGTGACAAGTCTGCTCATACAAGAGGGGTACTATGCTAAGGACGTCGGCCCCTTCAAATCGGCTTTTGAGCATGACAGGATTGGTCAGTACATAAATTTCATATAATTCTGTAGTGAGAATTACATATTTCCGAGCAAGTAAGCAAGCAATACCGGACTGCGAAGTTAATTCATTCACGATGAAGGAGATAATGCCAGACGCACCATGTAAGTACTTCACAATTTGTCCCTTGGGTCAACTTAACTTGAACTTAACCTACCTTTATAATAATTAGAATCTAGATTTCCACAAGCCACGAATTACCTCAGAGTGGCTGCATCACTAACTTTGTTGTGGCATATGCGAAGGCAAATTCTTGAGCAACATGTATCACTTGAGACAGGGTCCAATGTTTGATCTAGGCAAAGGTACCTCTGTAATTGTCGACACTCCTAGAATAATAAAGCTGTTGTGTATGCCAAAAACATTGATTAACAAAATTTTAAACTGTTGAACAATAAGAACATCAGCCATATTGACAGACCAATTCCATTATTTTATTCTTTAACATATTCTTCAGCTGAGTGGTGTTGCCATGGCTACCAAGACTATTTCTCAAAGACATCGTTTAAATATGCAAATTAAATGTGGTTGAAGTTCTTATTGTTCTTTATTTTCTAATTTTGAGAATTAATGTTTTCAGGATGCACATTCACTTCATTATTTTTCAAGTGGCCACAATTAAGGAGGTCCATTTGTCCTGATTATTTATTAGGCCCTGCCTCAAGTGTATGTATACTGTACTATATGACCACGTCTTCACATCACACATCACACTCAGTAAATAGCAAAGTCGCATGTTAGTCATGAGAAAGTCATCAATTAGAGGTTGTCTGACTAAATGTCGTTTTTTTTAAGTGTTTCTGACTATCCTCGTACTACAATAGTCATACATTAGTCTATGCCTCAGTCATGTACCAGTCATACAATAGTCATATCTCAGTCATTGATGCTTGGGCCCAATTCAAGATAGGAAATAGGCTGAATAAATTATATTTGACCACTTTAGAGGATACATGTAGTGGCTAAGTATAGAACACTCAGGTCCAGAGTACTGGCATAAGGACTCAGGATAATGTCAGAATACAAGGCCTCTCTGCAACACATCGAGTCCATTTGAAGGTTCCAACGACACCATCGAGTGGTAGATCCAACATGTATTTGCACGGGAAATGGGGAGGGAGGTGATGGATGTGTCACCTGGATTTGAGCAGGAGGCATCAAGAATATGGTTGTTGTCATCGGGCAAAGAGTATCTGTGCTCATCATGTTTTGGTGGTGGTGATGGTGGGACATCCAGCAAAAGAGTGTTGTCACTAGACCTAGGCTAATATCACTCTTCGTCAAGCATCGCCATTGCATTTTCATTGGTCAGCAGCTGAGATGAATACCATATGAAGGAGCCTCACCTGCAAGCCTGTAACCACAATCCACCCTGTTCCATCCAACGACTTGCCTGCCCCCTCCTCCTCATGTGCCTTGGTGACTGAGACATGTTGGACATAGTAGAGTGTGAGGAATACAAATTAGGTACCCATAATGTTGAGTTAGGGGACTTACTCTCTGCAACGCGCTGCACTTCTCAATTCTTGAAGGAATCATTTTGCAAACATCTGGAGGAGGTAATAAGTCTGATGAGCAAGCTATAGCAGAATGAGTAGACAGCAATAAAATGAACTTATTGTTGCCCAGCCGAAGAGATGAGGTCAAAGACTTTGTGCAAGGAGGAAAGTGACAAGTTCAAGTTCAAGACTTTCAAGTTCCAACATGTCGAGTTGAGTGATCATGTGACTTTCAACGCTCAGCAGCTCCAAGTCCAAAGCACCACAGCCTGCAGCCTCATGCCCTCAATTTGTAGACAAAGACTCTTGACATAGCCATGTATATAAAAGGTATGACAATGTTGATACTAACTTACAACTAAACTCACCTCCCATTTGATGCCAAGGGGAGGGAGGCATGAAAATGACAGATGTGTTATATATTTCTGACTAACCTCTGACTTGCTATGATTTTCATTGACTTTGCTTTTTACTGAGCATCACAAACGGTTGTGAAGGAAGGGAAGTAGGCGTGATGTCATGCATCACACCAAGTTTTGAAGAGTTTTTTCTTTGAATTAAAAATAGTCATTCTTTTCTGGACCTGTGGTGCCTTTCTTAAGCATCACATTTGACATATTTAGAACCATGCCATACTTGAGGAATGCATGCTTACCTTCCAGCCAAAAAATTGACAGGTCACTGGGCCAAACCATCTGAGAAATAGTGGTGGATGAAGAGCAAAAACTCTTCGTCACACATCACACAGGACAATGAAGCGACAAAGAGATGGTCAAAAGGTGTCACACCCCAAGGGGCCTGAACAGTTGGTCGTATTAGTACAGTACAACGTAAGGCTTAAGTGCACCCCCAATCCGCAATCTGCTCTGCCAGCACCCCATGCAACTAGTACAAGGTGGAAGGGAGCGAATGATGTTGGACTTGATGATGCCCGATTACCTGGGATGGCAGTTGTCATTCAAATTCCAATCCTCCTTACTGTGTGTTACAAAAAACTTGTCGAAGTTTCTGTCCTTCAATACTCATACCCCACAATGCCGTCCACAGTCAAACCAATCAATGAAACAACTGATCACGGTGCACCGAATAGTGTTCCTACAGCACTGCAAATATTGCAATAACACAAAGCAAGTCTTCTTCCAGACTTCCGTCAAGACTCAAAATGCTCACCGACGAGGTCCCAGACTCCCAAGGTAATTTGAAATATCTTCCGAATGTAATCATACTTACCTGCTATGCATAGCCTTCTGCACAACGACAGTTCACGGTTGCATGGTTACCTCAAGGGGGTGGCGGAACGTGGATTTTAGATATACAGTCGCATTACAAATTAAGGCACCCTCAGTCTACCCCCCCTACCCCCCAAAAAAGGAAACTTCCGAGTTCCTATGTCAAAAACATACTCAAGTAGGTATGTAGTACTTATGTTACATTTTGGATCTGTTACTACATGCAACAACACTTCACCCCCATAGTATCCATACAAGTCGATATGCTGCTGCAGATTTGCTTGACTGCCTGTTCCAACAGGAATCTCTTTCTCACATTCTGGGCAACAAAGCTTGGTGTCGCTCGTAAACCCTGACACTTGTCTGTAATACAGTATTGCATTAGAATATATATCTAAAATAGGGACTTACTTCTTCTTTGCCATACTTTTTGCGAATCTGAGCAGTGTTATAAAAAAGTTTGTTGACTTTTTTTTTGCTCTCAGTCAAAATTTCGGACAGTAAATACATAGATTAAGTGTTTGCCATGCATCTGAACTTCCCAACTTCTTTGGGGAGCATGATTTGGCTTATTGGCAGGACTTTTGCAAAGTAGGTCACAAAAAATATTTCGACCCCCAAGTGGAGCCCCCCCCCCTAACCCTATATCCGGGATCCACGTTCCGCCACCCCCTTGGGTTACCTGATAGATGGGGCCTTGTGGCCATTCTGACATTTCATTTGGGTTGCTGGGGTCATTTCCTTGTTCCTCTGTTCATCTCGATGGTTCAAGTTGAATGTTGATTCACCCACACATTTTAGAAATGTCCTGGTGAAGCTGGGTTGTGTCGTAGTGTGTATTGGTAAATGACAATTTGGACTTGCAACTTCCAAGCACAAACAAAATGTCTTGGTGTCCCCCACAATAGATATACTCATTTTGAAAATGAGGGCTGCGTCTTGCAAGAGTGAGGCTAACCCTAAATATCTACATAGTGTAGTGTCAAGAAAGAATTGGGAGTCCTAGTAAGTATTTACAAAGTATTTATGTGGGAAGGCTCGACTATTGTGTAAGCCGCCGCACGACTGGATCAGCCGGATTATGGCCGGAAGTTAAATTTCACAAAAGCCAAGGGTTTCTCCAAAGCCTCGGAAACCCTGGGGGTCTCCGCAGAAACGGGGTTTCTCAATAGTTTTATCCCAAAAATAGGCTCATCAGATGCTTCAATTTTTTGTACGTTGAGAAGCTCTATCCCTTTACGGTAGCTGAAACTGACAGTACTATTACAGCGTTATATTACATTAGAAAATTACTGTACAACATAATTTTACCAACGATATCGCCGTTCAATTAGTTACCACAACTTTGTGACAGTGCTTGATGGTGCCCAACTTCATTTCACAATGTTGTGGTGATCAAGTGAACGGCACAGACGCGTCTCAAGTGCGTGTATTGTTTGGTAACTTTGGTTGTTATGGTCTCACCACGTGACATTGACACATGTCTCTCATGATCACCCAACTTGAACTTGCTGCCTCTTGCTGCTAACTACGATTCCTCTACGAGCACAGGTGAAGACGCACTTACACTTTGGTCTGTGTTTATGGTTGACGCAAATTAAAGCAAAGCACTGGAAGATGGGGCACGGGAGCAACACGGGGGAGCACATCGATGTCACTTGGATGCCACGGTTGAACGATCCATGAGTTTAACGAGGTTAGGCTTTTCGAATACGGTCACCTGAGCGGTTATTCACCCCATCCTACAGGTCTAGTGTCAAATCTGTCCGTAAATCTCCACTGCGCGCCTGTACAACCGAGATCCTGGTACTGGCATATTCCGTCGCTTCTTCCAGCACTTCTCGGGCCGTTCATGTCTTTCCACCAACAGTGTCCACACAGTTGTGGGACTGTTCAGGTTCTCACTAATCTTTCTCTGAGTGCGAATATAGCGCTGACTTCGACCTGCACAGATGTCAGGCATTGAAGGGTGAACAGAGGTCAGAGGGATATCAAAACGCTCAGAACACGCCTTAGACGAGTGGCAAGTCTTCTATTGTTTCCCCTCAAAATATATACTAATAGGCTTGTCCTTTACAAGGCGAGCAGTCTCGGCGCTCGATCTTTGCCTAGATTGCGTACGAGGTTGGACTCACAACACTCTGCGGCAAACCTGCAGGCCGCCTTGAGGCACAAGTGTTTATAGAGTCTAGGACCTCCCCACTTGATTCCATTCTTGTCGTCTCTTTTCACCTCCATTCTTAGCAAGTGATCCACATGAACGATAGTGGATCACCTCTCAACCTCGAGCTCTTCAACTCGAAGGCCATGGATGACTGCCTTCAGAAGTTGACGAAAGTGTCAAATCCAAAATATGCTCATCCAATTGTTTTGCCCTGTGCCAACGTCGAGCCGAAGCTCTATCATGCTTGCAGGAATCCAGGGACGATGGCGTGCAGCGCGTGCAAACTCGTGTCATATTGTTCGAAAGTGCGTAATCCTCTTTACTGCTTAGTCGTCGTTTTGCTTCCCCGACCTTTTGTGTAGGATTGCCAGACGACCCACTGGCACCGGCATAAGAAAGGTATCTCTCAGTGCCTACCTCCAGTGTTGTACTCAATCTGTTGCAATTCTTAGACTGCAAGCACGCACTGCGTTCCACGAATTGGCGGCCTAGCTGGACTGTTGAAAAGCGCTTACCTTCATTTATCGTGGGAGGGCCTGTGGAAGGAGGCCATGAGTGGTCCGCTTTATCACAGGGCATTTCGTTGTATGCTCATTGCTCCGCCTATCTAATGATGGACTTTTAATCTACAATTTGTAGATGGGGCAACACTCCCGCCATTGACATAGTCAACCTCCCCGACAACGAGAACAATGCGACGAAGGATTTTTTCCTGGCATTCATTGGTCCGTATTTCTGACACTCTTTTATCGCGAGGCTGAAGTCATGTTTCAGCGTCTAGAGATCTTCGGCACGTCGTGCGCACTCTAAATTGTCTTCCGTCCAACTACTCTGGGAACCTCGAAATCCTATTGAACGACCACAACGTGCCAATCGTTTGTCGCAATATCGTCATACTCCTTATCTTAGGAACCACTGCGGACAAAGCTATGGCGGCCGATATCGCCCTACACTTCTGGTACTCGATGTTAATGCCTGCTGAGTATCGTATCTCAATCTCCGCAATCATTACCTCATGGATGAAACGAGCCTACGATCAAGGGTTTGGATCCCTAGTCATTCCTCTTGGCCAAAATTCATCGCTAAGATGTACCATAACTAAACCGATGTGTATTTATCTCGGGCATTACAACTCCACCTCTTTCTCGGTGCAAGATATCCAAAACCAATACGACAAAGTGAGAAATGCACCAAGCCGTGGAGATTACCGTGATAGAATGTACGCAGCACTGCGACCATCACATCGCGTCGCATTCCGACAATTCCGCCGATTTGGCCTTGTTCTTCCCTGCGGGGCCCCAACCGCCCATTTCAACGCCCCAAACCTCTCTCTTTTTTCGCTCGAAGGGGGGTGGTTTGAATCCGATTACGCTGACCCATTGGAAGGTTGGGAGTAAGTCCATATTCTTCTTCAGAAACAGCATTGCGTAATTGTTGGACAGCATAGGGGATGTGGTGAACGTCGGGAAAGCACACGGAGCCAACGCCGAAGACATTTACGGCTGCCTCTACTTTTTCCTCTCTGAACAGCTGCGTGGGGTGGCTGATAGATTACAAACTACGTCAACATCCTTCTTCGTCCAGATGCTCGATGCATGCGACCTTGCGTGCAAAATTCGAGACGGCTCGTTGACTGCGGACGGCATCCCTTCGAGCATCCGTTTCGACCGCATCGATGTTTCAAATATCATCGACGTCAATTATGTAGGTCTGAATAACGTTTTAATGTCCTGGTCCCCTTTGCTCTGTGATAATCGCACTGCTGCTATCGTCGGGTATTTCATGAATTGGTTCATGGTCCAAGCCAACGGCCGCGTTTCCGGGGCAGGTGAATCGGTTAACACTAAGCTTATGGATAGTCTGTGGAATAAAGTAAAGCAGGTAAGCCTTTAATAATTGTCGTGGCCGGACAGTCCAATTCTTACCTTATCACGAGGGCGCGGAGTGGAATCACATGGATTTCAGTACGTCCAGACTGATTACGCGATTACTTTGCAGGTCATTGCTTACTCTGCTTAGATGATATGAAGACCAAGCTGTACATCCTCGCTGATGTCGTTGACACTCTCTATGATAATTCCAAGCCGTTTTCCGAATTCTTGAAGAAGCAAGGGATTGATAATATTCTCAACAAGACAGGCTTGACTTTGAGGCGAAAACACACCATCGTATCACCTGTGCGCACTCCCCCCCCTGCCCGAATATTCCCAGATATCTCACCTCCGAATATACAGAGACTGCGGGTTCCCCTCAAAGCAAAACCCAATGCTTTGCCTCAATTTTCTGACGATGACAGCTGTTATTACCATGTCAGTGTATTGCCTTCATTTGTACCGCAATCCGGCTTGTACTAATAATTCACGCAACAGACGCTTTTGACTTCTTATACTTGGGCAGAACGTTTCGTTGAGTTTTCGCGTAGATGACTTTTGCTTCTTGTACATTCATGCCATGATGCTCTCCGGAAAGCGTTCACTATAATTTCCTTCCGACAACGAAATGCCACCACAGCTCACATGCTCATTATTATCGGGTCCAGGTCGATTGTCGGGTAACCCTGATTGGAGATAAGAAGATCTAAAGTGTTTTTGCAGACTACCGCGTTCGTCACAAGCCAACCATTATGATCACTTTATTACATACTACTACAAAAATTCTACTGCAAAAATTCGACGGGTTTCTGCTATGAAAATTCCTCAAGCCATGCCTTCGGATGTCCAGAGCGGGTACTATACTCTGTCCACTTAGCACTTGCATTCCTCAGGCTTGCACGCGCAGCTGAATGAAATTCATCAGTAATTATAACTAGTCTTCCACCGACAAAGCAGCGACTCACTTGGTGCAATTGCAGGTTGTGCTTCCACATCCTGCCTCGTTAACAGGGGCGGTCCCGCAGGTGCAGCTACAAGAAACATAAATCAGACATCAAAATCTCCAAAAAAAATAAGTAATTTAGGCTTACCTGGTGCACTTGCACGACGTGCAGGAGCATCCTGTAGAAGAAACTCGAGAGATAGGGGTGAAGGTATTCTAAATCGCAAGAAAGTTAGGCATATTCAAAAGATCGTAACCGATGTACTCACAAAGAGCATGATGTCTTCTGGAGGTCTAGTAACTGGTAGCTTGAGTATGAATGATGAAATACCCAAACGCCGTCGTTCCCCTTTATAGTTTTCTGGGGTGTTATGAAATTTGCCGAAATGGGTAAGTTGAGGCATTTGTGCGTCAGCGCCAAGAGTCGCTGACAAAGGGCATCATCCAAAAAACCACGCAATGATTGGTCACCATGTTGTTTAAAAAATCGCTCAGTGACGAGGTGGTGGGCCTTCTACTCAGTTCTAGCAGGTGAGGTACCGGTGACGCGTGCGCTGTGAGTCATTATTATTCACTAAAAGACATCCTCCTTCCCCGACGTGAACGGGTCGAGTCTTCACGTAGTACTAGCTGCAGTCTGATAACAGAATCGGATAGGCAGAACGTTTCAGATGACTTTTGCTTCTTGTAAATGCCAGTAAAGTTTGACTTGAATCATGATGCCCCCGCAAAGCGTTCAGCATAGTTAAGAAATTTCAAACGCTGTCAGAGTAGTAATTACGACAATGAAATGCCACCACAGCTCACATACTCATTATCAGGTCCATGGCTCCCCATAACCCATAACTGAACCTCACGCACATCGTACGTCCCCAAAGAGTCGACTTTCACGTTCCCAGCGTTCGCTAGCGTTTCCGACGCATCGCCTGCCGATAATTTCCGCATAGCGTCGCTCACCAAAACATCCTCAATGTCCAATCCTAGTCTAAAGTTCCGCGGTTTTCGATGGCTCGTGTTGAGGATGGTGCAATGTAGCTGGAAACGTGAGTACTAGGCTTATGGATGGAAAACCAGAAAAGACAAACTTTGAGTGGTCGCGTATCGGTGATGTATCCTTCTAGTTTGAACTTTTGATGTATGAGATCTAACACCAGAATCAACTAGTACCCAAGAATACACGGAGATATTTACCAGAGACAGCCCACAGCTTCTGGTCTTCAACACTCCCAGGTCCGAAAAACAGCACGTTCTTGCCCTTGCCGCCTTCAGGGAACCACCCCATCTCGTTTAATGTTACTTTCACGCCCTCATCGCCGTTGAGGATGTCTAGGATATGTGGGCGGAGGGAAGCGAGGAGTGCGAGTGCGGTTTGTGGGGTTTTCTTGGTTGGTGTGGTGGATGGGCTTGGATCTGAATTGTCGGCCTCGAGCGCCATCACGCCGAGAGTTAGATGTAGCCTTCTTGGGTCGATCACGATGGATTTGTCGAGCCCGCCAATGCGTGTCGACGGTCCGGGAACTTGAGGGTTGGGACGCCCTTGTGCTAGTAATGCATTTTGAAAGGTGCCGATTTTGGCGCGTAGAGTGGGGTGGTTGTTCTTCGTCGAGTTGAATAGAGTTGTTCGTAAGTAAGGGAGTGATAGGACTTACGAGAGGGAGAGCGAGAACTGTTTGAGGGGATCAAAAACAGAGTGGGTGTGAAGAAGATCCCAACTTACAATGTGTTGGACGGATCTTATTCCCATCGACCTTTGGAGAAGCTACTTTCTTAGGCCATGCCTTCCTTACGCCGTCGCCTTGCCCGTCGCGTGTAGAAACACGATCCGACCTTTTGGATTTTCGTCCTGCACGACCACCTCCGCCGGCGTTGGATTCGATGGATGACGCCACGGTCGTTGATGTTAAAAACCTAGTATGCACGACGTAAGATGACTGAACAGCAACACCTATGGTAACCTTAGTAAAAGTATACACTTTTGCAAGTAGTGGATCTGTGAATTGGAAGCTGGAGAGTTGTATCGGAAGCCTTGTTGGACGAGGAGACGGCGTGACTTCAGTATCATCTCGACATCACGCAAGTGTGACACTGATTTTCAACCCCGGTGAGAAATTTACATAACGAACGGGCACAAAATTCTACCCGCTCATCGCAAACATATCTCAGCCGCGGGGAACAGGCCTCAATACAACTCGCATACCGATAAATGACACATCAACCGAGAGATAATTACTCAGGTGCGAATAATCAAGACGGATGAAGGGATCCCCATCATCGACAGTCGACGTCGGTAAACACTGTCACTTCAATCAACGTTGGTGGAGTCCAGCGGACTGACAAATGCCAGGTGGGCTTGGAGCGCCGAAGGATGACATTGGAATCCTCATCTTCATTAGCTTTCAGCCTCCCTCATTCCCCCACCTCAAAAACGCTGTCCAGGTATGTGCAGCAACCACCCATTGCCATTTCAGGCCACCAACGAAGAACAGAAGTCCCAAGGGTGTATCTCGGACCCTCTCCACTTCGATAAGTAATATGGGCGGCTACCGGGGGTGATAACGTGGTGCTTCTTTCCAAAAAGGACATCAAAGAGTGGGAACGACATTCACCGCGGGCTTTTGCACTTTCTGGACCTTGTATGTATACAAACAACGTCTCATGGGATCAATCAGCGTAATAACCATCTCGTAGAACTCACATGCGGGATTGGTCGGAAGCTCAAAGGAATGGTTACCTGACAAAGACGGGTCCCCACGTCCGCCTTTTTGTCCTTCCATCCTTCTTCATTTGGTGGTAATCCTTTCCCCTCGCCCCACAAAGCTTATGAATCCTTATTCATATTCTCAGCTGGGCTTGTACCAACGTACTCATAACTGTGTCATCTAGCCGGTGGATATTCGCTGAAGTAATCCTCTCGTGCCTCTTTTGTTTCTCGCCTCTGGATGAGCGATGCTATATATGCTAGGCAGATGCTCCTTCCGACTACATATCAACCCGCGCTTCCTTCGCCATGCTCTATCTGATTTTTCAAGTGATACTTATATACGGCGTATCTTTCGCGTTCTGGCGAATAGTCCGCCAGTACGTCGTCAAGACATCTCTGGATAACATCCCGGCTCCTCCCTCTCCATCGTTTTTCAAAGGTGCGATATTTATCCTCGCGAAACGAAGCACCCCTGAGCATTTATTTAGGAAATTATCGACAGCTTTTTACGACTCACGGTTGGGAGTTCCACAAGGAGATTGCAGCGAAGTGTAAGTGCTACGTCTTGTATTTATTACAGAAGTGAACGAGGCATATCAGACGGAGGGGTTGTAAAGGTCAAGGCTCTGTTTGGCGTGCGTCAACTAACCTTAGAGGGCAGAGTACAATCTAACACCCTGTTTAAACAACATAGGAAAGCCAGTTATATGTATACGATCCAAAGGCTTTGCATCACATCGTTGTCAAGGTCAGCTGCATGTTGTAATAACCTATCTTCGCTCACAGCAAGCAGGATCAATATGTCTACGAAGAACCATCGGCATTTATTCAGTAGTTATTCTCCTTCTGATTTACGGTTCTATCACTGACGAACTTTCGCCACCAGAGGCAACCTTCTGATCTTCGGTAAAGCTTTGATGTCGACTCTCGGTATGTGATGTAGATACGCTTTATAAGCTCGCCGTTTTGATTTATTCTAGGGGATTATCATCGCCGGCAAAGAAAGATGTTCAACCCAGTATTCTCTGTCACGAACATCCGTGTAATGGGTTAGTAGAACAGTCGTGTTTTCCTGACGTCGCCATGTTGTTGAACGTTGCCCCAGTACCCACCTTCTATCGTGTGATTTATCAGGTCAGTATCAGGTTGTTGATATATTTATACAAACTGGAATGTTACTTCAGCTCCGAGACTCTATTGCGAAGAAGGTCAGCAACGGCCCTCAAGAGGTAAGTTGCAATACCGAGACCTTCGCCGTGTCCTCAATATATTTTAGATTGACATGATCTCGTGGATGGGTCGAACAATGCTTGAACTAATCGGTCAAAGTGGATTTGGATACTCCTTTGATACTCTTGCAGAAAACGTCACCCCAAATCCATATAGTTCGGCACTGAAACATTTAGGGTAAGCATGCTCGAAATCTTCATATAAAACGACGGAGCTCAAGTCACTTCAGGCCGGCTTTGCTAAAGACCTCGCTCGTCCAAGCATACTTGTTCCATATGGCCAAGATTGGTAGCCCACGATTCCGCCGCTTCATAATCGACGTACTTCCGTGGAAGAACATGCACGATGTGCGCGACATTGTAGATGCTATGCACAAGACATCCTTGGAAATATTCGAATCGAAGAAGAAGGCGTTGTTGGATGGGGACGATGTCGTGGCAAGGCAGATCGGGCAGGGTAAGGACATCATGAGCATGCTACGTACGTCACTTGAATTATCTTTGAACCTTTTTAATTGACGTCGTTAGTAAGAGCCAATATGGATGCCTCAGAGGAGGATAGGCTTGAAGATGATGAACTTATTGCGCAAGTATCGTGTGTATTCCCTGTCGTGTGTCGCAATGACCGTTTCTAACCCCTTAATTTCATAAGAGCTTTGACATTCGCTGCGGTGGACACGACGTCGAGCGCACTATCTCGTATACTCCACTTACTATCGCAGCATCCAGACATCCAAGAGAAATTGCGTCGCGAGGTCACCGAGGTCCGCGCCGAAAGAGGAGACCTCCCTTACGATGAACTGACATCGCACCTCCCGTATCTCGATGCCGTTGTCAGAGAAACTCTTCGTCTTTACCCTCCCGTACCATTCCTCCCCAGAACGTACGTGCAAGTCCTCTCTCCAATTTTTAATTCTCTCCAACAGAATCCTTACTAGGACGCGCCGAGATATTGTCTTGCCTCTCTCTAAACCCTTGGAAGGTGTCAACGGAAAACTCATCCACGAAATACTGGTCCCGAATAACACAAATGTCATGATATCGATTATTGGAGCCAACCGAAACCCAGACATTTGGGGCCCTGACTCGCTTGAATGGATCCCGGAGAGATGGCTTTCCCCTCTTCCCTCATCTGTCTCTGATGCACATGTCCCAGGAATCTATTCTCATCTGTTCGTCGTCCAATTATTCCGTTCTTCTTTGATTATAACATTATTTCTCGTAGGATGACGTTTATGGGGGGAGGACGAGCTTGCGTGTACGTGTTCGTTTCTTCTCTACACGATCGCTTCACCAAAATTTCCATAGCGGCTTCAAGTTTTCGCAAATTGAGATAAGTATGTCGTCCGAGTGACGTTGCAACTCTTTCCTTATAGTCGTTAAACCTTTTTTTCTGGCTGTGCTATAGAGATCGTGCTGTCACTCTTGATCGAGTCTTTCCGCTTCGCTCCTTCCAAGAAGGAGATATTCTGGCAAACGACCACCGTCGTTACTCCGACTGTGTTAGGCGAAGGCGGTAAAATTCAACTTCCACTTCAAGTTACCAGGGTCGATTTCAAGAAGGACTGAAGCGTCGAGATGATTTTTTGATGTATTTTTCGACTCTTTTTTCCGTCAACCCGTTACCTTGGTAGGGCGAAACATCTTGTAACTTTAGTAACATTTCCAATATCCACAGTCACCATTATTTTGGTAAAGATACCTGAGGTTAACATCGCACCGAATAATTTACTTAACGAGGAACCGGTGTCGAAAATGATGAATCCTGGGGCATCCATTGTTACAGCTCACCTGGGAAGCGAAGAAACCAAAAACGATAGTTATTAGTCAGATTAACTGCAGCTGTATTGTTCTCTTTTAGTGGTGTTGCACAATCCTTGGTAAGTGTGATGACCAGTGACATGCCGTGACATAGCGTCACAGGGCCAATTTCTTGAGACATGGACTTTGTACCTTCCACAACACCAATTCAATATATTTTTTGCACTGGGTTTGAGGGAATGATGTGATTGAATCCACTGAGAGAGTTTTCCATGTAGAAATTTTATTTATTGCTCCAAAAATGCGAAATCAGCTTGTTTTCCCTGCCAAATTTGGCACTCTGGAGAGATTGGACTATAGCTTTCCAACCACAACACGTATGAGCATGGTTTGTAGGAGGATATTACTTAGAATTTGAATTCTAATCGATCTACGGATTCAGAATTTTTATTTGTGGCCCCTATGTCGAGATCACCCCTAAGAATGGGCACTTTAACATAGTTATGAGGTAGTAATTAAAATTCTGGACCCGTAGGATTGAAGCCACATATTAATCGGTTATTTAGTCTCTGCAATTCTAAGCCAAAATCCTATCCATTGTGAAGCTGATAGCTCGAGTAGGCAACATTGGGCTAATAGGTGCTGCATAGCCACCAAAATCAGACACATTGTAGATTTTTATACATTTGAATAGAGAATATCTATGCAATTCTGGCGCATTTTTTTTCTTGTAAATCGGTGGAGAATTGACTGAGCTACATCATTACAAGTT
>NW_001889932.1:47882-78909 GCF_000143565.1 Laccaria bicolor S238N-H82 | reverse complement strand
CAGCGATTTACAAGAAAAAAAATGCGCCAGAATTGCATAGATATTCTCTATTCAAATGTATAAAAATCTACAATGTGTCTGATTTTGGTGGCTATGCAGCACCTATTAGCCCAATGTTGCCTACTCGAGCTATCAGCTTCACAATGGATAGGATTTTGGCTTAGAATTGCAGAGACTAAATAACCGATTAATATGTGGCTTCAATCCTACGGGTCCAGAATTTTAATTACTACCTCATAACTATGTTAAAGTGCCCATTCTTAGGGGTGATCTCGACATAGGGGCCACAAATAAAAATTCTGAATCCGTAGATCGATTAGAATTCAAATTCTAAGTAATATCCTCCTACAAACCATGCTCATACGTGTTGTGGTTGGAAAGCTATAGTCCAATCTCTCCAGAGTGCCAAATTTGGCAGGGAAAACAAGCTGATTTCGCATTTTTGGAGCAATAAATAAAATTTCTACATGGAAAACTCTCTCAGTGGATTCAATCACATCATTCCCTCAAACCCAGTGCAAAAAATATATTGAATTGGTGTTGTGGAAGGTACAAAGTCCATGTCTCAAGAAATTGGCCCTGTGACGCTATGTCACGGCATGTCACTGGTCATCACACTTACCAAGGATTGTGCAACACCACTTTTAGACTCTTGGTGAATTGGATCTAAGCGCCAGTTCCAATAAAGTGAGGTACCAGAGACTGGCAGCGGACGCCCCTTCCCCTCAAAAGTGACCACCCCGGCCCATGCTAATTTCAAATCTCCTCAGCGTTGAGGATGCCGAGGGTATGTGGGCGGCAGCTGTTTGTGTTGCCTGACAACTTTGAAACGTGACACTGATTTCCCTGTCACGTGAGTCAAATGCACTAGCACGACAATTGCTGTTCTTACTTGAACGCTCGAGTGTTACCCCACTCCTTTGTCTTTCTCCACACGCCGTTTCCAAGAAGTTCTATTCGTCGCCCCACCTTTCCCGCTCAGATAAAAACAGGCACGAAAAGCCTCACAACCGCTCGCACACCCCTGACTTTGGTAATGTTGGAGTTTGACGTCGTGGGGGAATTCAACTTGAATGAGACGTAGGAAGGCAATGACCACACACGTGTCCCCTGATCGACACTCGACGTCGTTCGGTGCAATGTCTGTATATTCCGCTGTTCCATTAAGCCTTGGTGGAGTTCAGGGAAATGACATTGGGGGACGATCGCAAGTGTCTTGTGGTGACGATCGCGACTGGCAAGCGCCTTCTGAAGCGCCGGAATTTTTCACCTTCGTGCTCTTCCAGAGTCCTTCATTTCCCTCAACATCCAACGGCGTCCAGATAGGTCCAGCAATCATCCATCGTAAGTAACTAGTGGAGAAAAGCAGGTCGGTGTAACTCAAAACCTGAGGGAACACTCGGATAATCTATGGGCGGTTACTGGGAGCGATAACATGCTTCCTTACAAAAATAAGCATCGGAGTGTGGCAAAGACGTTCACCTGGGCCCTGGCACCTTTCGGACTTTGTGCGCGACACATCTCTCACCTATACATTATCGTAATAACCATTTCGTAGAGCTCCCAGGCAGGATTGGTCGGGAGTATATAACAATGGCTACCTGACAAATACGGATTCCCACGTCAACCTTGCGTCCCTTCCTATCTGGCAGTCATTCTTTTACCTCACCTGGGGGAGCTGACGAATAGTCTCAACTGGGCAACCTGTTCAGCCCTCCGTCATCCACCGATGAACATGTGATCCAGCAATCGTCTCGGTTCCAGTCTCAAATTAGCGACGCTATATATGCAAAACAGATGCTCTCTCTCACCCCTTCTCTATCTGTGCTTCGCCCCCCATGCTCTATCTAATTCTTCAAGCGATATTTTTATACGGCTTATCTTTCGCGTTCTGGCGGGTAGTCCGCCAGTACATCGTAAAGACATCTTTGGATAACATCCCAGGACCTCCCTCTCCATCGTTCTTCCAAGGTGTGATATTTCTCCTCGCGGAATGGATCGTCCCTGAGCATTTATCACAGGAAACTTTCGGCAACTTTTTACGATTTACGGTTGGGACTTCCACAAGGACATCGCAGCGAAGTGTCAGTGCTACATGATACATCGATTGCAGAACTGAACGAGGTTGTGTTAGATGGAGGAGTAGTCAAGGTTAAGGCGCTTTTTGGTGTGCGTCAACTATTTTTGACAGAAGAATGCGATCTAACAACTTGGTCGAACAATATAGGAAAACCAGCTCTACGTATTCGATCCAAAGGCTTTGCACCACATCGTTATCAAGGTCAGTTACTCCGCTTGATAACTTATCTGCACTCACGGCCGGCAGGACCAATACATCTATGAAGAAACATCGGCATTCATACAGTAATTATCTTTTCCTTTGTATGACCATTCTATCACCACTCTGACCACCTCCGTCACTCAGAGGAAACCTTCTGCTTTTCGGTAAAGCGTTGATGTCTACCCTAGGTATGTCACGCGAGAACACTATGTATTCGCGCTCTTGATTTATTCAAGGGGACTACCACCGCCGGCAAAGGAAAATGTTCAACCCAGTATTTTCTGTTGCGAATATCCGTGAGATGGGTCAGTCAATTCGCTGTGTCTTTCCGATGTGTTCACAAACGTTTCCACAGTACCCGTATTCTACAGTGTAACTCATAGAGTCAGCATGAGGTCATTGATATGTTGAAACGAACTCATCTTCCGCTTTAGCTTCGGGACTCCATTGCGAAGAAGGTCAGCAACGGTCCCCAAGAGGTACGCCGCAACACCGAAATATTCTCCAGCTACTCATTCAATACGTCTTAGATTGACATGGTTTCGTGGATGGGGCGAACAACGCTTGAGCTGATAGGCCAGAGTGGATTTGGATACTCCTTTGACACTCTTGCAGAAAACGTCACCCCAAATCCATACAGTGCAGCGATGAAAAGTTTAGGGTAAGCTCGTCTGCAAACTTAGTTAAAAACACGGAATGAAAGTCCCTCAAGGTCGGCTGCCATGAAGATGGTGTTCGTTCAAGAATATTTGTACTATGTCACCAAGATTGGTAGCCCACAATTTCGCCGCTTCATCATCGACGTGCTTCCGTGGAAGGCCATACACGACGCGCGCGACATCGTCGATACGATGCATAAGACATCCTTAGAAATCTTCGAATCAAAGAAGAAGGCATTGTTGGACGGGAACGATGTCGTGGCGAGGCAGATCGGGCAGGGTAAGGACATTATGAGCATGCTGAGTACGTCAATCCGGTTACATGCCTAAATTCTTTGCTTTGATCGTTTGTAGTGAGAGCCAACATGGACGCATCAGAAGAGGATAAACTGGACGAAGATGAACTTATTGCACAAATAACGTGTGTACTACCTGCTGTGTCGTAATGCCGTTGTTTTTAACCACTTCATTCTGGTTAGGGCCTTGACATTCGCCGCCGTGGACACAACGTCGAGCGCACTATCTCGTTCGCTCCATTTACTAGCGCAGCACCCAGAAATACAAGAAAAATTACGCCGTGAAATCACCGAGGCCCGTGCCGAGAATGGAGACCTCCCTTACGATGAACTGATTTCTCTACCATTTCTTGAAGCGATTGTTAGAGAAACTCTTCGTCTCTATCCTCCGGTGTCATTCCTGACTAGAACGTGCGCGCGAGTCCTCACTCTGTTTTTTCATTGTCGTCAAGTCTTTCTGACGGTGTCTTTGTATAGGACGCGGCAGGACATCATACTGCCTCTCTCTAAGCCTTTGAGAGGTCTCAACGGAAAGGAGATCTATGAAATATTGGTCCCCAACAACACAAACCTCTTTATATCAATTATCGAGGCTAACCGGAACCCGGACATTTGGGGCCCCGATGCGCTTGAATGGATCCCGGAGCGGTGGCTTTCTCCTCTTCCCTCATCTGTCTCCGACGCGCATGTCCCAGGCATCTACTCGCACTTGTGAGTCGAGAGTTGTACCGGTTTTATTTGATTTTGACGTCATCTTGTGTAGGATGACGTTTCTTGGAGGAGGGCGGGCTTGCATGTACGTCTTGGTTTGTTTTTCTGCACGGTAGCTTGACCGAGTTTCCCATAGCGGCTTCAAAGTTTCGCAAATTGAAATCAGTACGTCTTCCAAGCGACGTTGCAAATCTTTCTTTCATGATAACCTTTCACTTTCTTTTGCTATGCTTTAGAGGTCGTGCTGTCACTTTTGATCGAGTCTTTTCGCTTCGCTCCCTCCAAAAAGGAGATATTCTGGCAAATGACCACTGTTGCTACGCCGACTGTGGTTGGCGAGGGCATTAAAATTCAACTTCCACTTCACGTTAGTAGGGTGTAAAGTGATGTCATGGAGGACTCAAACACGGAGATTAATTTGGGTGGTATCTGGGGACGTCGATTCTATGATTTATTCTCTTGCTAGCATAGAACGTGTTTGTAAATTGGTTCAGCTTGGACAACATGTGTACGTACTGACTTCCGAATACGCGAATGGGTCAATAAGGTGTCAGGGCACAAGGCGCCTATAGCTAGCTTGTTATACAATAGTACAGATTCCCCGACGGCCTTTGTCTTTTCTTTGCCTATTTGGTATCGAAAAGCCTTACGCGCAGCACGCTCAAAGACTTCATGAACACCAGTTCCTCTTCTGGAAGAAGTCTCCAGATAAAGCGTCGCTCCAATCTTTTGAGCTACCGACATGCCCTAAAAGCCGTTGTGGGATTGTAAGAGAAGAGCGACGATCATAGAAGCAAACCTCTTCTGGCGTAACATGCGTTCTGCTAATCTTCTCAAGCTCATTAATCGATTCAGGATCACTCCTTAGGTCCATTTTACATCCGACGAGAAGTATCGGTACCAATAATGTAGTACTTCTTCGATCCACTGTTGCAAATTCAAATTTGGGAGTGAGGGCTGAATGTACAGTCAGAAAAACTCACATTTTCTTGACATTTTGTAGCGACACCGGGGAATCGATAGCAAAGCAAATCATAACCACATCACAGCTGTTGTACGTTAAAAGTCTGAGGCGAGCATAATCTTGTTGGCCGCCGGCAGTATCCCACAACGAGGATTCACTCTGCTTTCCGTCGACGTCGATATCTATCGTGCAGACGTCGCAAACAGTGGGAACGTATGCCTGGTAAACCAATGCCATTGGCGGGGTACTGAGAGACAAGTCAAAAAATGGTACCCACTTCTGGGAAATCTCCAGATACGTAGGTGATCACAAGTGACGACTTGTTTTATCGAGTCAAGCAAAGCGACAGGATGCAAACCTTTCCGCATCCTCCGTCTCCTACAAGAACTAATTTGACTTGTGGAATCAATTTTTTGTTTGTAGGACGGTTCGTGGCCAAGTTTGGGTTGCTAGGAGCATGCAAGTTGATTCATAAACGTCGCCAAGGAAAGCTGGGCGGAGCAGTGAGAAAGGGACAAGAATTGCAAGAGGTAGCCCATATAGCTTCAAGTTCTCGTCCTCAACGGCGACAGGCCAAAAATAATACCTTCTTCCCGCTAACTATTCTGCTTCGCACCTTTCAAGTTGAATCGATGGGGGCCGATTCATCGATCTAGGTCTCGATAACAAAAAGGAACGAGCATCAAGTAGGCTGGACCAAAAAGGAACAGAATGAAAGGAGGAAGGATGGGCGCTCGCTGCACGTGCCAAATATTGTGCCAAACACTCGACGCGTTCAACTTGCGTTCAACACTTCGGAAGTGAAACTTCAACGTTGCATCTCTTTATTGCTTTTCCCCATTTTCCCCTTGTTCGTCGACTAACCACTCTCTCAACAGCCCTACTCGGATGTCGAGCGGATACAATTGCGGAACATCCGATACCATTAGACTCCTGGTGATACCATGCCGGATGGCCGAGGCAAAGAATGCCTTCACTTCAGCATTTGGAGGACTCGATGCGCTTCATCGTGTGTAGGGAATACTGAGGTATATGACGTGTACGTCTTCCTCCACTCGGAGTTGTTCTCACCCGCTTACTTTATCCTCGTTTGGTACTTATGTATTCCGATACACTCAGAAACACGCTCGGAACTCTTGTTGACATCCACCGATTGCTACGTTTTCTCGGTTTACCCCCTATCTCGTCCCCCCTCACAGGCCTCACACCTCATTCCGATTGTCTGTGTTATCATGGGCATGAGTGCTCTTTCCCGTATCCTCCCCCGTTCGCCACATCATCGCTACCTCTAGTCTTGACCATCATCCTTTTCCATGGTTGACTTGCTGGTGCACGTTTTTTTTTTCCCCCGTGGGCGTCTCGTACATCATTCTTTTCCCTCCTTTTTTTCTGTTTCTTTCCGCCCCTCTGGTCTTCTGCCACCCCTTCGCCAGTCGGTCCTTGTGCACATGTTCCATTTGCCCTTCTTCCACGCCTTCACATGTTCCCCCACTTCTTTCCCCGCTTTTCAATCCTAGGTGTTGCGCCCTCTCCTATCTATGGAGTAGCCATGTTCGGACAATCTTCACTCCCTCATCAGTTTTCGTTCTCTGGTTTTCCCGCTCCTACTACGGTTTTTCTGTTCCCTCTTACACCTTTTGTTCCTCTCAATCCACATCGGGTTTGTTTTCTTCTATTCCTGAGATTGTGCTTTGCATTCCCCTCTTTACTTTTCTCTCATTCGTCCGCATGATGGATCGATTTCACACTTTTATTTTCATTGATAGAGCTATCTTCCCCCCACCCTCATTGCCTCCCGTTGCCGCTCACACATCCCTTTGACCCTCCTGCTTCCCTTCACTCCTTCTTACACGGTGGCTGATCATACTTCACAGCCTCAATGACGGTCCTCTGCTCCCGGTGGTCATTGCTACAATCCCGCCCCTGCACGTGCTATGTACCTGATGAAGAGGGGGGGCACTTTTCCGCGACGGGCAAAACTGATAACCATAGTAGACGCCAAGAGAGCTTCGGTAGACTTGGATAGAGCAGGAAACCTTCACATCGGACGTCCGCTCGCCGTACCTTGGCCCAAGGTGGGTAAGATCGTCACGATTCTTTGAGTACAACTGACTCTAACGCCGCAGGAGCAAGCCACAGGGCATAAACCTATGCACTGTGGAAGATACGGCGGTGCCTTCTTTCTTGCAGGTAGTCGCGAAATGGGGGTGATGACGTGGCGATATGGGGTTAGGAGTGAATAAGGATTCATCGACGCGCCATTCATTTCTGTGGGCTGATTCAGACGTTCAATGCTACGTTATTTCACCATCGACCAGATGCGTTGGCTTTCGATTGTGACTATCGATTGAGCCTTTCAAGTTTCTCGTTTGGAATGCTCACCCCAGCCTGACCTCCCCACTACCATTCATCAATGGGACGCGACACACCCTGACCATACCCAGGTATAAAGATTGCTTATCTTTCCCCACCCAGGTGGAACCTCTGCAGCACTACTCCACCCTCACTGCAAGCAAAACGAGGGAAGTTCGGAGTCGAGCACCTTCTCTCGCTGAGCCCTCTTGTCTAGTGCATCAACACTTCAATTCAAGTCGGTTGATCGCAAGAGCACATGCTTCAAAAGGGTGTCTACCCGTTACCAGGTCTACCCACACGACACGACGATGAAAGGTGGAAACCTTTTGGTGCGTCATGTGGTGTATGCAATCTTTACTGAGGCTTTCGTACCTCTTTAGGGTTTACGGCAAGCCATACATAGACATTTGATGCAGCCGCGTCGTACTGCACTATACCGCCCTCACCTATGAAAAACAACAAGCCCATTTCTCCACCTAAAATCATGGACTCTGGCTTCGCGATCGAACATCAATACCGCATTCTACGATTCCCGTATGTACGCCGTTCGTCATCTGGTACCTTTGTTTCGCAATTATTTTAGACCTTAAAAAGCTTATTGCGAACTTGAAGCTACTTGAAGCGTCCCGCTCTTCAAATCGTGCTTGAATAATCAACCTCTCTATTACCCTTCGTGGTGTGCGTGCTGATAATGATGCCTGGAGCGACATCGGGTCGATATTGGACCGAGGTATGCTTCCCCCATTTTGTCTACGCCAATGTCCGTTCGGCAACGCAAGAATCGATACAGTCACCTGATAATCGTTGAATATAATTACGGTTGCCTGGAAAACAAGGCTTCTTGATTGGCAGTGCTTCTTTTTCCCTCGCTTCGCCGCGCCTGTTGCAACTCTTGAGGTTCGAATTGTTAATCCTCCTGACAGACCTTCGCAGACTCACATTCATCGGCTTGTAGTCTCGTCGAGGATTACACATGGAAACATATTTTACAGGCAACCAGTGGTTTCCAGTCGCCTCAGGTCTACGCGGAGCTTCTCGAATCATCTTACTTTTTGCTGCTGACAATGCCTGCTTCTCGGCCCTGGAATGCCATAATGTCTCGGTATTTGTGAATCTGGGGACATGGATCCTGATCCGTGTTCGTGGCAAGGGTTGTATCAACGTACCCATAACCGTCATCTCAACGTACTCACCACTCTGTCATCAACCCGATGGACATCGGCTCTACTCGTCACTTGTGCTTCTTGAACTTCCTGTATATGGCTGCTGCGACAGTGCGACGCTATATAGATCCTGTGGTTTGACCCCATCACGGTCTCCATTCTCTCCTCAGTTCCTACCATGCTTGCTCTGATCCTTCAAGGGATACTACTATACGGTCTATCTTTGGCGTGCTGGCGTGTATTTCGCCAGAACGTGGTGAAGACATCCCTGGATAACATACCCGGTCCTCCTTCTCCATCGTTTTTCAAAGGTTTGACGTTGCCCCTCGTGAAGTGGACCATGTCTGAATATATATACCGCAGGAAACTTTCGGCAGTTGTTCGCCGTTCACGGGTGGGAGTTCCATAAGATATCGCGGCGAAGTGTAAGTGCTATATTCTGCATTGATTGAGGAAGCTTTACACGAGTATATTAGATGGAAGTGTGGTTAAGGTCAAGGCCCTCTTTGGTGTCCGTTAACTCTCCATACGGGCAGGGTACATTCTGACGCCTTGTTCGAACAATATAGGAAAACCAGCTATACGTATTCGATCCAAAGGCCTTGCACCATATCGTCGTCAAGGCAAGTTAGTGCTCTTGGTGCCTTTTATCTGCTCACGATTAGCGTTCTATAGGATCAATATGTCTACGAAGAAACATCAGCATTCATTCAGTAATTTTTTCCTGCTTCCATTGACCATTTACCTTTCTGAGTGGCTCCGGTTGCCTAGAGGCAATCGTACCCTTTTCGGCAAATCTTTGTTCTCGACTTTAGGTTTGTGTGAAACACATTGAAAGGCTCCCTTTTGATTTTTTTTGAGAAGGGGAGTACCATCGCTGACAAAGGAAAATGCTTAACCCGGTGTTTTCTATTGCGCATATGCGCGAGATGGGTCAGCAAGATCCTCAATTTCTTTTGGCGTCTTATGTTTCTGAATGCCTCGTCAGTGCCCATCTTCTATGAGGTGACTCATAGAGTCAGTATCACCCCTTTAACTTTTGATCTATCAATGTGAGCTCATCTTCTTCTTCAGCTTCGAGATTCTATTTCAACGAAGGTCGGCAATGGTCCTCAGGAGGTAAATGGCGTTACCAAAGTTTATTCGGATTTCTGACATAGTTCTACTTAGATCGACGTTGTACCGTGGATGGCTCGAACGGCGCTTGAGTTGATAGGTCAGAGTGGATTTGGCCACTCCTTCGACACTCTCGCAGAAGACGCGACCCATAGTTCATACAGCACGGCAATAAAACGGCTAGGGTGAGTTTCCTCGCCAAATCCTTTCCAGTGGTTGATTAAATTTATGATCGCTAAAGTCCCGCTCTTTTGCAATTCGCATTCATCCGTTCGTATGGGTGGCAGTTGGCCAACGTTGGAACCCCCCAAATGCGCCGCTTCATCGTCGATCTCCTTCCGTGGAAGAGCTTGCATGACGTGCGCGACATCGTTGATACCATTTACAACACCTCCTTGAATATTTTCGAGTCAAAGAAAAGGGCGTTGTTGGACGGGGATGAAGCTGTTGAAAGACAGGTCGGGCAAGGAAAGGATATATTGAACATTCTAAGTACACTATTTTTTTTTCCACCTGCTAAATCCTTTGACTGATTCCATGGAAGTGAGAGCTAATATGGACGCATCAGAAAAAGATAAACTTGACGAGTCTGAACTTGTTGCGCAAGTCGCGTGCGTACTAATCCCTCATCTTTGCCCCACATCTGAATGACCTGACCCCACTCCGTCTGACAAGAGGTTTGACATTTGCTGCAGTAGACACGACCTCAAACGCAATATCCCGCACGCTGCATTTACTAGCGCAGCACCAACACATTCAAGAGAAGTTACGTCATGAGATCACAGAAGCCCGTTCTAAGACTGGGAGTCTCGCTTACGACGAACTGGTTGCACTCCCATATCTCGATGCTGTATGCAGAGAAACTCTTCGCCTTTATCCTCCGGTATCGTATCTCTCCAGGACGTATGTGCTGTCCTTCCGTTCCCTTAAAATCTGTCGTTGAACCTCTCTTCTGGCCCTTCATGTAAAATAGGACACGCCAAGACATCATTATGCCTCTCTCAAAACCTTTGAGAGGTCTCGACGGAGAGGACGTGCATGAAATTCCGGTCCCGAATAACACAAACATCATTATATCGATAATCGCTGCCAATCGGAACCCAGAAATATGGGGCTCTGATTCGCTTTCATGGATCCCGGAGAGGTGGCTTGCTCCTCTTCCTTCGTCCGTAACGAACGCGCATGTCCCAGGAGTATATTCGCACCTGTGGGCCATTTTCGAGCTTTCATTTTGTATTGACCGCTCACATCATGAAACGCGTCTTGTTAGGATGACATTTTTGGGTGGAGGTCGAGCTTGCATGTGTGTCTCGAATGATTTTCCCCCGTGATCGCTTGACCAAATTACCCCTTAGCGGCTTTAAATTTTCTCAACTTGAAATGAGTAAGTCCATCTACGGCTATTTGCTGTATCACTCACTTTTCGTGTCAGAGGTCGTATTGTCACTCTTGATCGAGTCTTTCCGCTTTGCTCCCCCTAACAAGGAGATATACTGGCAAATGACGACCATTGCAACGCCGACCGTAGTTGGCGAAGATGGCAAAGTTCAACTCCCACTCCTTGTCAGCAAGGTATAAGCCGGGGAACCACAAAAGGAACTCATTTTGTTAGCCCAAAGTGTACGATGTTACTGTAATACCAACTGTTGATTGTCAATCTCACATTTGAGTTCTCTTGACCAGGCGCTTGCAATCCCAACATCCCCGGGATGATCAGTTAATTCAATGTAGTGACGATTGTCTTTTGATATGTAGTTAATTATAACCCCCTTCCAGCTGCTGCACTTTCCCTCAGCTCCTGCGCAAGTACTTCGTCTGGGTCGCGGCCTTTAACCTCGGGGAGCAAGAATGTAACACCTGGGGTAAAAGAGTCAGGATCTCATTTCGACGCATAAGCGATGGATTTGGACGCACCCGCTCCGACGATACAGCAACCAAAGAAAACTGGAAACGAGATCGTCATTTATGGGCTGAGAGTCATTAAAAGGGGGAGGCAACGTACTCCAAAGAATGGCGGGCGTTCCTATTCTCTTACTGAGCGTGTTAAACGCTAATGCAGATATGATAGCTCCTATTTTTCCGCAAGCGGCCGATATTCCATGCGCGAAAGCACGATACCGAGTTGGGAATACTGAATTAGTGAGTTTGGTCAGTAGATATAAATCAACAAGACAACGGGGTCACCTTCTGCTGGATAACACTATAAGCTTGACGTCAGCTTAGCAAGAAAAAAAAATTTAAGTAGACGGACGTATGTCGTACTATAGGTCAAAGAATCGGTCATTAGAGAGATGATTACGCAGCAGGGGAGGAAGAGGCTTACGCGTTGGGCCCGAAGTTGAAGAAGAATTGTAGGAAAGCGAAGCACACAATAAATGGTGCCGTACCGAGGGTATAAAACTTTCCAGCCAGGATTCCCACTATGCTCAAACATCACATATACCGTATGGGCAATCCGAGAAATAACTCACGGAAGAGGGCGGCCAGCAGAAATCCCTGAATCTGAATCCACTTTCTTCCAAGAATCTCAATTGTCAAAACGGTTGCGTAGTATCCTTTAACAACAGTCAGCAAAGGCCGCGATTATCGTTCGTAGCTGACGAACGCACCGGGTAGCATGCCCAAAGCCGTGATGATGATACCACCCGTAGAGATTTTGAAAATGCGTTCCCAAGCCGTTCCCTCGTTTCCAGCATAGCCCATTTGCATCAAGACAATGTTTTGGTTCAAATTTATGCCATAGAATCTTACGTGACCACCCGAGGTAAGACTAAATTCGGAGGGTGTAAAGAGTTAGGACGTACGCGATGTCAAGAAGGAACCAGCAGACACATGTGCCTATGAGAATCTTGGCGTGTCGCCACTCTGAAAAATAAAGAAGAAATTCTGTGTGCCACCTGGTTAACACTTGGTTTGGTAGGGAGGAGATAAATGCACCTTTAAAATGAGCCTGCTTCTTCACTACAACGTCAACTGGCGCCGCCTTCTCGTTCCCGGAGAACTTGCTCGATGTTTCAGAGTAACTGGGAACTGAGACATCCTCCGAACCGCCCTGGACTGGAGGTTTCTTTGAATCCCCCATCTCCGTGTCCATATTAGGCTGGGCCTGTGAATCCTTGAAGCGCTTCGATTCACCTAGAGTCAGACGCTGATAAAGGGTTGCAAATGATGGGACGAGCGATAAGCCAACGACTATCCGCCACACTGCCAGAGAATAAGCGTTCCGGAAAACGGGAAGAGAGAAACTCAGATTCTCACCTCCGTCGAGTTTGCTGACTTCCCCTCGGCCGTTAATAGACGGTTTATAGATCTCCAAGACAATGATTGTGATCAAGCTTCCGACGAAGCTGCCCCAACCCTGGTTCGAGAATATATACGCTAGCATGGTACCTCTCTTCCTGAGGTTAGACCGCTCCGAGGTGATGGACGCAGACATGGGATAATCGCCACCCACCCCAACTCCGAGAAGGATTCGCCACATCCCAAGATACACAAGCGAATTATACGGAGAGATTTCTCCAGTGGGAGTGGTAATGGTCATGATTGTGGCGATAATGATGATCATAAGCTCCTTGCCGTCTATAGAGGGTGGTCAATCATGATGAGAGACAGTGTCGGGGTGACTTACAGACAGCCTTGCGACCTAGGGCGTCAGCGGCGTAGCCTGAATTCAAATAATGGTCAGACATCTGCTCGTTTTCGCGGGAACGTATAGCGTACCGAAGCCAAATTGCCCGATGACACTGCCGATATTGGCACCTGCCTTCACGAATCCCTCCATGTTGGCGGGAAGATGACCGCCGTTGTATAACCTATACTGGAGCATGGTGCAAACGGGCTACGGATAAAGAGGTGAGACCAACGCGAGCAGAAAAAAGGGAGCCGACGATTGGCACGAACGTTGATAATGAACAGGTCGTATGCTACGCAAAATGTTTAATGCATGGTTTGAGGAAGTGGAGGGACACTCACCATCGAGGAAGAATCCAACCTTTCGAAGTCAAGTCAATTAAGGAGAGAGCTCAAGGACAACAGACATACCCCAGCTATCCCCAGCAACTTGGCCTCGGCAATGTTTAGAAGGAATGGGAGTCTCCCACCCTCACGCTCGTACTCTTCCAATTCCCTTGATGCCGTTGAGGTCATTTGAGGCACTGGCTCCGCCATCTGCTCGTCAAAAAAAAAAAAAAAAAACAACTTCGCGTCGAACCAAAAGCGGAAGATGGACTGCGGACCTAAAATATGGGATGGTTGGGACAACGAATGGGTAGGGATGAAGTATTAAAGGTCCGATCTGAAGATTTGAGCTCTTAATCGGTTTGTAGCAATTTTCCGTAAGACGATCGAAGCACTTATTCAGAGTCCACTGAACATCGACTCTTCCCCCGTCGCGCTGTAGACCTTGGGTTCCGTGAATACAATATGATAAAACTTCGTAGTCAAACTTCATCCCGACAGTACCTCACATTTGAGAGTGTTCACTCGAAAACTAACGATGGTTATTTTTGATACGGAAGCCCCGGCCGGCGCAAGGTTTTTCCTCAATCGATGTTGTGCGCTTCGGGCGGCTCTCTCGATGAGTGATCGGTCCTGTTCCGCTTTTCCAACATACGAGTGTCACACGACCACCAATAGCGGACTCGCCTTGGGCCGCTACGACTTCGTTGAAATCGAATACGGGGGGTCTGTAGCGGAAGATTGACAAGGAAGTCAAATTTTCAGATTACGACGTTGTATGCACATATGTACATATAGGGTTGTTGATTGCCATCTAATCTTATCTCAGTTTCGGTGACCTCATCAAATGGTTGTCAATAGACCGGTACTTACATTGAGCTGTTGCTTTTCGTCGAGCATCACCATTACAACTGACTATCTGACATTTTGATGAGTCAGGGCACTCAGTAGGTACCATATAGCCTGATAACGGTCCTTAGGATGATTCATTTTCCGTCGAGACTCGACAGGCCCCTCTGATAAAGCCGCAACCTTGAAAGACACAAACGGCACTTGATCCTATATTGAAATATAATGCGCCACTATGTCGCAATGTCTCGCAATATGTCGCCAAGATCTCCTCGGTTGTGCAGTTATGGGATGGGGACTGGGACGGACAACCTAAGAGGGCTTGGCCTTGTTTCTTAGCTTTACTTGGTAAATTTCAGTCTGTATTGCTTTGGTTACCTGAGGCCTGTAAATCTAGCAGTTTTATTCCATCAGGAAACAAGAATATGTGGGAATTATATCTGGGTGCGTATGTTGGACATTCTTTGTAGGGGACCCCTTATAGTATGAGAATTTATAGAAGTACATTGGGACGAGCCGTCGACGACGCGCAACGGCCCAACGGGTCTTGTGACTCTCCTGTATTATTCTTTTGTATGAGTCTAGTTCATTTCAAAAAAATATTATGGCGAGTTCCAGCCTATTGCGGTATACCGATATCAATACCTCGCTCGCTAAGCAAAGAAAATAATGGAAGTCGGGATACAACCATAAAATTTGTTTCAAACAACATCACAAATCAAGGAATCGTCTCTTTTGCACTTGGTCCTGTAATCACTATTTCACTCACTTCAACGTTGAATTTCTTGTCAACTACAACCACGAGTACTCAAATTCTCGATTTCAGCTATTTTTAGCGCTGATCGGTAAATTAAAACTGGCTATTTATAGCATCCCTCATCGACTCTTAGCCGGGATGATGTATGCAATATTTCACTCCTTCATACTTACTTCAACATTCGATTAGCCGTCGGTTCTACAATTACTCTCCTTACTCGTCATGAATCACGACTGTCGCCTTTAAGCCGCACGTTAGGGCGTGAGTAATTGGTTTAAGGGATGCACCTCACGGAAAGAGGTATCTTGTGGGTACATGCTCAAAAGACAAATTGTGCGAGATTGTATTTAATACCTCTATCCTTTATCTTCTTGCTAATACATCCCGTCAAAGAAGCGCCCATTTCCCAAAAGACTAGAAAAGCTTGATACGAGATAACGATAACGCCCCCTCCGACGCCCCTTTATGGGCATAAGTATCTCATATCCTGCCACTCTGTCGTGATATATCGCAATATGCTGCCAATATGAACTAACGTCGTAACTTTCCTGTCCGCCGGGTAGACTTGGTGCGCGCTACTTACCCTGGCAGCCATCATGGTGGACCAAGAAATTTTGGTCTGTCAGATTAATTTTATGTAAATACGAGAAAACTAGTAGGCCATGGCTAATGTCAGAAACTGGGATAGAATCTTGGGAAAGGGGGTAAATTCTCATCGTGTTTAGAGATGACATTTTCATTTTTATTTTATTAATGAAACTCAGACTGTTGACTCCCCCCTTTTTTTTGCTAGTGTAGTACTTACTCAAGGGAAACGAACTTTTTCGTCGGTATTTTTGAGTTTGTGAATGTTGGACCATTTAGCGAAGAAAGCCGGAACAAACGTTTTCCTGATCCCTTTGTTCTTAGAACCAACACAAAATTGAATCGGGTCAATGTATGACTTAGGAAAACAGGTGAAAAAGACTCTTTGTTCGTTTGGAGAGCTTTAGGTTTCAATCGGAATAAATCAAGTCTTTCCGTGGCCATTGAACGTCCTGTTTGTGGACAAGGACAAATTACAAGGGAGAAGAAGTATTATTACCCTAATGTCCGTTGCTATCCAACTCCGGGGTATTTACATAAGTTGCGCTGTATTTCTCGCGTACTTACTACCACCCACAAAACAATTTGAAATCAATCAAACTCGCGAGGAAGGAATCCACGGAAACAAGGAAGAGCGCTCGTTCCGCCACTGTTAGTGCACTCCCGACAAACCGCCATGGCCATGACGAGTCGGAGGTGGTGCTCCTGATCTTTGTGCGGGTATTTCTCGATCAGGGAAATCGGAATCAGGAATAAAGGCATTCCTGAAGCGCTTGTCCGTCTGTTGTTTATTCGAAAAGAATCGCGTGGGGGACGCTCACCTGCGCAGCGCTTATCCTCGATTATACAATAATACCTACTCCACAATCGCACTCTTTTCGTCCATAACTGCACCCAGATCTCGATCGAAGGAAGCTAATAGTAGCCACGACCCTTAACTTCCAAGGACCTCCTCGGACCTCTTTTGATCCTTCTTATCAAGAACAAGCAAGTCTATCCCCAGTTTGGCGCCTTGGCTTTTCCTCTACAAATGAATGGCTAGGAACGGATCGAGCTTGAGGCGAGGGGCCCATGGAAACACCCAAGAAACACCGGCAAGCTAAACTTCAAAGGCAACGCACGTGACGAATGTCGCGAGATGTCGCCATCGGGTTCGAGAACGTTATTATCAACAACGAAAAAATTTTGACATGTAAGCACACTCCCCGCCCTTTGTCTCTAATGGCATCCTTCACATCTATCCCACCAGAACTCCATTCCTACATCTTTCAATTTGGATGTACGGATGATGGGAGGACGATACGCGCTCTCAGCCTCTTGTCGAGGTACTTCTACGCAATCGCTAGATCTTTCTTATATCATACCCTCGCCATATCGTCATCATCCGACCACCTCCCCCTCCTCTTGACCAAACTCCAGTCAACGCCACCCCATTTGAGGAGAATCACGCATTTATTCTTATCCGACGTACCCTCCTCCTCCTCCACACCCAAAAAACTATCAGAACCCTCCGTATCAAAAAACATCTTCGACCTCCTAACACTCGCCTCCCCCTCCCTCCGCACCCTCTCCTTCATAGCGCACGCACCACACACAAGCACCCACCTCATCGCTCGGCTTTTTCGGATATCATTCCCCTTACTAGGGGAGCTGAGTGTATCAGGGTATTATCCCTTTCCTTCGCCGCCTCCCGCCTTCGATGACGCAAAACCAACCATGCCGTCACTCAAAAAACTCCACCTCCACGGAAACAGAAACCCACACGGTCTCCTCCAATCACAGGCTCTAGAAGGGGCATGTCCCGCTCTGGAAGAGTTGAGGGTATCGGGGTTGGCCATGGCTTCGTCGTTCGTTATCGAGTTGGAGGATGCGCTACTATCCTCCTCCTCCTCCTCCTCTGAGGGCAGCGATAATGACGACGCGTTGTTCCCGGCGTCTTTACCACCCACCATCAAATTGGTGATCGTGCAAGCGGGTGTGCGGCCACCTGTGGGTGCCAAATCTTCGATGGTGGTGTTGAAGGACGACGCAATGATGAGGCAGCTTGAGAGGATTCGTGCGATTGCGCGGGATAGGGAGGAGGAGGGAATGAGGGTCGTTGTCCTTGATAGGCCTGAGGAGGGGATGGACGTGATGAGTCCCGCGGAGATGAAAAAGGTGTGGTTGAATGGGGTTGCTGGTCGTCGTGATGGGTGGTGGTCGTAGAAGGTTTTTTTTTTTTATCCGTTATTTTATTTTCTTGCAATTGGTATACCCACTTATAGACGAATTGAACCATTCATGATGCCTAGACCACACTAGAAACTGTTTTAACTATGATACTAGTACATGAGTAATGAATGGATGCGTAAATGATGTGCAACTTTAGCGATTGTCCGAGACAGTGTGAGTAGGGCCCACAAAGGTAGGGGGGTTAGTAAGTACGCTAATCGCGTAGGTCGTAAGTAATCAAAAGAAAGAAAAAGAAAAGAAAGCATAGCGTCCGTCCGCCAATCACAGCACAGAGCCCGTCGAATACCTCTCCCCTGGGGCAACAACAGTCCCAGCACTAACCACACTATCCCTCTGAAACACCGAATCAATCTTACTCGTCCTCGACGCAGTACCCACCCCCGCCATCCCCCCTCCTCCTCCTCCTCCCACACCGAATTCCTCCATCCCCTCTTCCCGCCGATGCTGATGATCAAGCTCAGACAACGACGTAAAGTTGAAATCATCCCCCGTATCCCCAACCGGAAAATCGTCCGATGGCTGGTGGTGATGATGCGGATGAGATTCGTACCCCAGCCCCATACCCAAAAGGGGGAACGCAGCGCCCATTCCAAGTTGTTGGCTTTTATCAATCATCCCGAATTCGCTTCGTGTGCGGGCGTGCAGTGGTGGCGAGGAGGTGGTGTTTTGTCCAAGGGAAGCTTTGGATGTCCGATTGCCGACGAGTGTATCATCCCCACCCCAGGCCAACGCAGTCTTCGGATCCCAAATATCAATGTCTTCCTCTCGTTCATCATCACCAAACTTTTTATTATTCCCATTCTCATCAACACCACCACCACCTGCACCGCCACCACCACCTGCACCGCCACCAACCCTAGTCTGTCCACTGCTCATCGTAGACCCAGACGTAACCCTCTCCTCTTTCCTCAAATACGCCTCGTACCGCATGGCCCGAAGTCGATCTTCACTCGGCATATCGGCCAACGCATACCCCGCTTTCCCCCCTCCCCCTCCTAGGTCACCAACGCCAACACCAGCTTTTTCCCTCACATACCGCCGTCTGACAACGAACCACCACACCCCAAACATGCCAAGACAAACGACGAAAAAGCCGACGAGGCCAAGAAGCGCGATGATCCCCACTGACAACTTCTTCCCCCCCTCTGCGTGAAAAGACGAGGACGAGCCAGCACCTCCTCCCCCCGCTCCTCCTCCGGTGCCAGATGAGATGGGCTGGTTCAAAACCCGGACAGTCCGGAATTCCTGGAGTGCGATGGTTGGATCTGTCAATGGGAGGAACCCCAACCGGGGCTGGATCTGTGTGCTCGAAAGGCCCACTGCAGCCGCTGCCGAGGAGGAGGAGGAGGAGGACGAAGAGGAAGAGGCATTCGAAGCCAAGGGGAAGGAACCGTCAGAATTAGGTTGCGTATACGCCATAACGGTGTACACGTTCCTCATGAACGGGACTCCCAAAATCATATCCCCAATTTTGTTATTCGCCACTGCAAGGTCCGCATTGTCAGCTTGGATAAGGCCCGTGCAGAACTGGGCTTGGTTCCCTGTTGGTGGTTCGGTTGTTAGATCCAAAGGGTGTAATGGGATTTCGGGGCGGTCGTCGAGGGTGATGGTTAGGTTTAGAGGTGTCGTGCATGGGACGTAATCTATTTCGCCACTATTTTAGCAAAAAGGAAGATGAAAACAAGAGAGGAGGAAGAGACCTACAATTCCCATCACTACCCGGACTTATCCCAATAGCACCATAAATCGCATTCGCCACCGCCGACGTCGTCAAAATCAACGGAACCCCCGAATCAACAACAGCACTCGGGAAAACAGCACCCGTATTCGAGCGTCCAACCTCCACAGGCATCGGCACGCCATTAACGTACACCGTTATCGCCCTAACGCTCACTTTCCAGAACAACGTCCCTTCCCTTTCGCTTACGAGCGTCGAGTACCGTATCGCACTTGGATCGCTGACTAACGCGGATGGATGCCTTCCTATGCCTAATAACGCGGGGACGCGATTCGAGCCGGGGCGGGAGAGGGAGAGGGAGAGGAAGCGGGAGGAGGCGGCGGATGTGGTGGGTGTTATGGAGAAGAGGTTTGAAGCCCACGCTGCTCCGTCGGGTGAGTTGCCTGTGACGGGTGGGATGAGGGAGGCGATGACGCTGTTTAATGGGAGGGCGAGGCCTAGGAGGCCGTTGAAGGTTGAGGAGAGGGGTTCGTTCGTTACTGATGCTGCTGCCGCTGTTTTCTTTTGAATTGGTTGGGAAGGGAAGAGAAGGAAAGAGACGAACCGAGCGCTTGACTATCTATTGTATACCCGCCTACAGTAACTGTGTCCCAGACGATGGGACCTTGTACGGTGCCCTGGATGTAGTTGATTTGAAAATTGAGCCCTGTAGAGGTGGATGATCCGCTTGGGTTGTAGAGGTGTCCGCTTGATTGGGAGCAGGAGGATGTTGAGCATGATGTTGATGCTATCCACTGTAAATTTGTGATTAATCAGGGAGGAGGGCAACGACGCGTGATGGTAAGTGACCAAGTGAGAGAGGAACGGAAGGGCAAAGAAAGGCACGCGTAACGCCCACAGCCAGCACAGACGAGATGGGCGGCAAGTCCTCCTCCACATCGAAGAGGGGAGTGCAACAAAGCCACAGGCCAAGGAGAACGAAAAAGTGTGAAATGAATGAAGGGAAGTGTCATGCCGGCATTCACGTCAAAAAAAATTGGCAGTCGGACAGCGTCAAAGGAAGGAAGGAGATACGGGGGGAAAAAGAGAAAAAAAACACGAAGAATACACACCAAATCCGAGGACCCAGTATCAACCTGCAACGAAAACGTCTGCGCGTTTTTACCCACTTTTATTGGTAGGACATAGGCGCTAAATTTCAATTCCAATTCCTCAGTTGTGCGTTCAAGAAGAGTGGACCGGGACACATACACATCATATACACCACTTCCGACTACATTCAGCGGAAGCACTATTCCATCAGGACCTCCATCACCTTCCACTCCACCAACACCGTTCTGGCGGAGTCGCAGATCCCTGGCTTTGCCTTTCCATTGGGGTGGTATTGTCATGTTGTTCCGTCCGAGAATCCAAATCCAAATTCCGACCAGCGGTTATCGTGTCTTTATGTGTGTGGAGAAGAGAAGAAGAGAAGGGATGAGCGAGGGAAGGATGAAGGGCGACGACGACGAACGATGGGGAAAGAAGTGTCACAGGGTTAGAACGATGGTCACCAGGGGTCATACATGTCGGTGCCTTGCACGTGAACGAATGCTGTGCCGTGATGTGGATTTTTATCAATGCCGCGTATAAAGATCATCCCCCTCTCCCTCCAACATCGTGTATTATGTACAGCGAATGCAAGTCATCACAGATTTTCAGAGTTATTCATGAGAAAAGACCTCCGAGACGTCCATAAATAAATTCCGAGAACTAGAAAGGCAAGTTGGAACGAGAACAAAACGAGAAAGTAAATATTTATGTCCGAACGACTAATGTGAACTGTCAATTTTAATGTTTAGCAACGCTCGACAGCATGACCAGCATCCAAGCTTCCTCCTGCACCAGATACAAGGAGAGCAGATTGAATTTGGACGAGAAAGAAGGGTGTGTGTGGAAGCTTTATAATATTGTGAACAACGTCCAGAACGACTGTCTTGAACATCAGCGTCGTGCCTCCAGATCGCGGAAGGTGTACCACTAAAACTTTGGTGATCGTGCTTTCTCTACTCATCTCGGTTCGGGGAACTTGAGAGAGCGAAAAAAGCGACGGAAAATAGTTGACGTGGACCAAAATTAACAAAACAATCGAAATACTTAGTGTCCGAGTCCTTCGGTATGAGAAACGTTCAACAGCAGTGTCTTTCCCCCTCTCGCATTACCGCGTCGATCCCTGCACCCAGGTCACTTGCAGTATCCAGTCCACGAAGAACCATCATGCCACGGCCCCGCGCAGCATTTGTAGTACTAGGAGTCCATCTTGCGTAGTACCAACATCGCACCAGCCATTACTCTCTCCATAAGGTTTGTGCCCATGACGGACTTGCAGCAAGCCGACGACCCAAATTTACTCCATAAATTGCCGCTATAACAGCCACATCATTTGGCAGATGCGCTGCCAATGAGGACGGCGAATTTGGCTTTCATGATACCTATGTGGGGTTTCACGTTCACGAACGGTCTATGAGCGGTTTTATGCTGTTTCGGAGTGTGGTCTGGGATCGGTGCTGGTAAATTGAGCGTCGCAAGAGCACAACGGTCGATCTTGTTAAAAGTGATCGATCGCACGATGTAGCATGAGGTTGCGAGGAGAAAAATGGATTTGAACGTCATGCGTAGCCCCTCTTGCTGTACAATCACGGAACCGGTTATTGGGGACGTCAAGATCCCTCATGACACGACGTCTCGTGCTCAAAAACAAGCGGCCAGTCCCTGCTAGAGAGTCGGCGTCATCATTCAAAGAGCGTCAGCATAGCGAAGTTGTTGGTTAACAAGGTGTAGTCGCCAATGGCATCGAACCACAGATTTCGGATGACATCGTGAATGGGCTATCCGTTGAAAAGATCGGCGACAGCTTTGGTAGGGATATCATTGGGATATGCCAGGGTGGTCAATGTGACCATCAGGAGAAAGGGCCGCTGTGGAGGCTATGCAAACGATCAGCCGCAGGGTAAGAACAAGGGGTGGAGATAACATGTCCAACAGGAAAGGCGCCATGCCACCAATAAACATCGAGGAAGGCAAAAACAAGCGACCCAAGACGCGCGCCAGTAGTGGGAAAGGAAGGGGAAGGGGAAGTTTCAAGAACACGCAACGTAAACCGATAGCAAGAAAAAGATCAAGCATGGACCGTGCCAGGATGATACACAGGTAAGGAAGACGAGCACGAGATGGAACTGCAAAGTCGGAGGGGAATGCGGGAGTTAGGATGGCGAGAGATAAAAGATCAGAAAAGACGATCAGAGAGAACGAATGAGTTGTAAAACCATCAGGTCGAAAAGAGTGCAGGCGGCGCCCAACATTTCACGAGAGCTAAATGTCGGTACACCTGAACCCGCACGACAGGGGGGGGGGGGCATTCAAAGGCTAGAAAAACCCAAGTAATGATGACGGAATCGGGAGGCCCGCCGAAAAAGCGCAAAATGGGAAACATTGTATTAGGCCGAGGAGGAAGCGAGAGCAGAGCCAGTCGGCAGGGGAGAGAAGCGAAAACGAGGGCGCGGAAAGGCGTTGAAAGGGAAAAGTTGGACGGCATCTAGCCTTTCACCCCGGAGGAGTGCAATGGAAACGAGATGAGGAGGAGAGAGAAATGTGGCGGTTCACAAAACGGGAAGAGGATGAGTGCCGCAAAACGCAAAGTCCACCACGAAAGCGAGATAGGGTCGGCATGGAGAGCAACATCCACTGATAGAACGTGATCGAGGAGTTGCAAAGGGGAAGGAACCTGATGAGAGGAATTGGACGTTCCGCTGGGGAAGAGGAAGTGATGTAGATACCGTACTATACGAGGGAAGGATGACAATAGGGAAATGGTACGCACCGAATTATGACAAATGCAAATGTCGAACAATCCGCCGACCGCGGTATTGGCAAACCATCCAATTCCTCTTGTAACCTTCGCGACGCCAATACACAACGGCCTTGCATGTCTTGATAGCTGTGGGGCCAATGATCATAAGTGAGGCACTTTCAATGACCACATACCTTCCTCAAACTAATTGCAGAGTCCTCTCTATAACGACAGCCATGACAGAGCTGGCGTCGAGTAGCTTGCATGCGAAGACGAGGCGTTGTTAGTTCGAAGTGATTAAACTGAATGTTCCACTGCGCCGAGCGTTAGAATTGGCGGAAACGAGCCATTGCAGTCACGCGTACCCAGTCGTGAGTTGGAGTCGTGTGACTCGTCAAAGTTAGGTGTCCCGCCTCATAATTCCCGCTATCCACGCCAGTGCTCTTGTTCAAAGCTTTGATATCTCTCCATGTTCGGTATCGTTGGTGTGCAAAGAGCTGTAAATATCAACCAAAGAACTGTAGACAAATGATCAATGACGTCACACAACGTCAAGGCCCCAACTTAAATACACCACCTTCTCAATAGCCATTGCAAATCCAACCATGCCAATCTCCCAAGAAACAGCAGTACGCTCAGAAGAGCGCCGAAATACCCCAATCATTGACCAACAAGCTCAAGTTGTTTCCGACGCTGCTCCTCTAGCAGCCACCAGTCCGGTCCCTCAGCAGCAAGGTGCGTCGCTACATTCTGTTGTTTTTCTAGGAATTTAAAATTGTAATGAAACAGGTTTTACAGCCGAAACAAACACTGTCGAGGCGCCTAACGAACACCCGCAACATAGGGGCGTTCCACAGAGGAAGGTGTCGTTCAAGGAACGAGTCATCGGTGAGCTCCTCAACGCTTTGTTGACATTCGACTTAAATGAACGTGTGCAAATTAGGAGTCGCGCAGGTGTGTAGTATCTTTCTATCGGAGAGCGTGGAGTGTTGACCAACTTCGGGGGTAGAAAACTCGAGGAACGGTATGTCTCCTTTCCTTTCAAGTTATCTTTATGACCTGATCAATGCAATGCAGATACTTGGCAATGCAGGTTTTTTTTATGTACAATTGACTGAGATGAAGCTGATTTAACACCGTTTCGCCAGCCCGGACTCAAGGAACACGGAGAGGCGATTCTCGAAGGAAAGACTACGCATGAGCATGATCGCACATTATGATGTTGAAAGACAAGGCCATCTCTTTGCGTTGACGTGTTTTAATATTGTTCATGAGGAAGAGCGGTAGCTTTGTCGGATGATATTCTTTCTTTTTCCTACTGTACTGTACTGGAGCTTTAATCACGGAACTTTCCCCTCAGAACTCGACGAATCATTATCAGAAATACATGGTGCCAAAAGGAACATTTGGTATCTTCACTCCATGAGTGAACATATATTCGTTTGAAAAATATGGCCAGACCTCATAAATAGACAGACTTTGCATCGGTTCCCTTAGATAGTAGCACAAAACTCAAAATCCGGACGATCACACCAACTCTCGAACTAAAAGTCAGCGACGTGTATGCCCGATGGTGAATTATTTACTGGTCGTTTTGCCGCATTGCAATGTGATCTATTCTTGGAATATTTCGGGTTTTTGAGCTGAATGATCTGTCGACATGTCAACAATTCTTGGTTTTCAAATCGGCATTTTATCAATAGACCCATGGTATATAACGACCAAAGCTGACCTGTCTGGAGGTAGTCGTCTCTTTTTTTTCTTCGACCGGTTCCTTCAAGTTTTTCGAAGACATAAGCGTCCTCGTGAAAGCCTCAATTTAATCATTACTAGTATCTCTCCTCGCATCGATCACTTTAGAAGTTTAGAAAGTGCACGATGATGACTATCAGGCCTCACGATTTATCCATGAACGTATGTGCAGCCGACATTGACGCGAGCACGTCCAAAATAATATGGCTTGACTTACCATCGGCGTCTTGCGTGGTAGTGATAAATTACCGTGGGGGATCATTCCAAATGACCTATTTGCCGCCTCTCAGCGCCTGTGCTTTGACTTTCGCGCGTCTAAGCAATGGGGGCGGAAGTGGTGGTTTTATTGTTTTCAAAAAGTTACGCGACGCAAAATTGTCGAGGACCATTCATCACCTCTTATTGTCAAGCGTTCCTTAAATAATATCCTTTGATATGAAGTACTTGGCACTCTCAACAATAAGACTACAACCTCATAGTCTGGTCACGACAATATTTAAATATAAGCAATGACAATTACGAGGGTCGAAGCAAAACTTGGCATGCGCGGGGTCCACCTCAAAAGTTGCCGGAACTTGAAACACCGGAAAGCTATAAAATGCTGCACCAGTCGCCGTATTTCTCCAGGCTCAAATCGACCTAAACATCATACACATGGATTCTTTCACCACCATCTCCAACACCTCCAACATCCCCACCAACTCCGATGACGGAGGCAGCGGAAACAACGCTTACTGCGTTATTGCCTGAACGCACCCCACTCACTATCATGTACGCTCCGATTTTTTGTCGTCCTATTCAAATGCACTTACACTGGTTTTAGACACACACATACATCACATTCACGATCGTATGACTCGCCCTGGTCTACATGCATTTTGAGGAGGTTTTTTGTCTTGCTCCAACGCTCGACGTGCGGGATATATTTATGGAGGGGTTATTTCGTTCTGTTCTTGTATTACTATTTTGGGGATTGTTGCGGGGAGGCCAGGGTTTGGACGCCGTTTGGCCGGATTGCAATGTGATTTATTTTCTGACATATTTCTGGCCCAAGTTGAAAATTCTGCCGATATGTTGAGAGCTATCGAGGTATCGATAGACTTGCGATAGACCAACGAGGCTCCTCTTTGTGATTTTCTTCCCACAGCCAATTGGCGGGCATTGCCGTCCCGCTAGTCATAATTTCTAAGTTTCTATTCCAGCTAACGAGGTATCGATAGACCAGGTTTCAAAACGCTCCGCTTAGTGACTTTGTTTACTTGTGGAGTCTCAGGTTATGTGCAAACAACTTGAGGATCATTGTCCTTTTTTTGATAACCGACTTTCAAAAGGTAGTCTCGGTAGTTAGAATGGGAAGGGAGGTTGCGCGAAGAGCAATTCCTTGGAATACGAGAATATAAACGGTGGCTCACCTCATTGTAAACCCTCAGGACAACGCAACTCTAGTCGGTACGGACTCTTAGTAGTTGACATCGGACTAGCACCCCTCGCACATATTTAGCTCTTCCCCACGTACAACTAAGGCGCTATAGCCAAGTGGTTACGGCGACAGATTCGAATAACGCGGTATCTGTTCCTCTTTGAGGGCGCAGGTTCAAATCCTGCTGGCGTCGTTATATCTTTCTGATTTTTTTTTGGATCTTTGAGATGATCATAAGTACAGGTTTAGTATAAATTGATGAATCAATTTATACATGCCCGACTTTTATATTCATTCTGATGAGCATGCACCGGGTGGAGAAGACGAACGGGAGGATCATACATATGTTAAATCACGCCAATGCATCCTAAATTATCCTAATCAGAGAGTCGTTCCTATCTACTTAACTGCCGACGTTTGTCCGTAAACGCCAGGCATGCATCAAAGTCGATGACGGCCCGTTTACGTTGACAGCTAGAATGAATGGCCGGTGGCGGCTGCGAAAGGGTGTGGGTCAAGTGTGGGCGACGATGGAAGAGCCAAACGAAGGAAATTATTTATTACGATTGAACCCAAGATGATCAGTTCGAAAATGAGGGACGAAATATGGATGGGATTGGTAGGGGCAACAAGAAAGAGACGCTAAGATGGAACCGTTCGAGATTTGCGTGAGGACGTGGGAGGCAAGGAAGAGAAGAATCGTAAGCGGGGTTGGGTAGGTGGGTATGCAGACAGGGAGAAGTGCAGAGAGGCGGGCAGTACTACAGTAGTATATAGATGGACGAATAAAAAGACCAAGCAACGCCTCTCTCAATTACAAAGTGACACATCCGTGGTTCTTCTTCCCCTTGCCTCTGCTGAGGAGAGCGGCACGTGTGGCATATTGGAATACCTCACGAACGCCCTCACCTGATTTGGCGGAACATTCGAGGTAGTGTTTTGCCCCGATCTTCTGCGCGACAGCCATACCCTGCGGAGAATAGTTAGCATCATGAGAGAGAACGGGTATGCGCAAGGCAAAGAAGTCAACGAGAGAGTGAATGTAGAGTAAGCGGGGGCAACACCAGGAGTGCGTGAAGGTATTGCAAGATGGAAGGGAGAGGAAAGTAGGATCAATCGGCGATGCGTAAATGAGCGAAGGTGCGACGAGGTGGAGGAAGGTCGGGGAGCGCAAACGCCATCGGGGTAGGTAAAGCGGATGGAAAGAAATCGTGGGAGAGGGAAGTAGGTGGTTGTTTGTAGGAGGAAAGGGATTAGGGGATGTGTGAATATTGGAGGGCGGAAAACGAGACGTAGAAGAAAGGAAGTAACGGGTAGAAAAATGTATCGTAAGGTGGACCGAGCGAATATAAGGAAGCCGACAAGAACAAAGGGAGAGAACTGACCTCTTCGGGGGTAACGGGTCTCTGACTCGTCTTCCTGAGCTCCTCAATCACACGGGGATCACGCCTGAGATCCTTTTTGCAACCGACAAGGATGATGGGGAGACCAGCGCAGAAGTGCATTACTTCAGAGATCCACTAAGAAAAAGGGTCAATACCCGATAAGGACACGAGGACACGCCACAGGGGTTTGAGGTAAGAGCCAAGAGGACGAACCTTTTCCTGGACGTTATCGAGGGAATCCGGAGAGTCTACAGCGAAGCAGATGAGGATGACGTGGGAGTCTGGATAACTGAGGGGCCGGAGACGATCGTAATCTTCTTGGCCAGCGGTATCCCAAAGGGCGAGCTCGACGTGCTTTCCGTCGACTTCCACGTCTGCGACGTAGTTCTCGAACACTGTTGGCACGTAGACCTAGATGGAGGCAATGAGTCATGGGTCGGGTGCGGGGTTGTAAAGAAAGCTTAAGCTCACTTCGGGGAAAGTTCCTTTGGAGAATACAATCAAAAGGCAGGTCTGAACAAGGTAAAGGGTGGTTAGAAGGGAAATCTCGGCCCAGGGCGTCGTTGTGCGACGACGACGACGACAAAGACGCCAAGAGCAAAAAAGACACACACCTTGCCACAAGCACCATCACCAACGATGACCAGCTTCCTTCTGATTTCAGACATATCGTATGGGGTGAAGACGAGGGGTATTCGAGGAGGATGGGCAGCGACGACGGCGGCGACAGCGACGAGAGGGAGTTAGCGAGGTGGTGCTGGTTGGAACTGAAACATATGATCACTCCAATTTAAGCGGAGTTCTAAAGCTCCACACTCACTTAGGTAAGCGCCACTAACCATAAATCGGTCTGTGCGTGGGAGGCGGTGTTGGGCGCACCGCTTTCCGGTGCGTTTCCCGTATAGCCATCGCTCTCATATATATTCCAGTCATGCGGCATAATCCTCGTGGAAACGCTTCTTGTCTATGGACGAACATATACTTCTGCCGGACGAGTGCGCAATAAAAAAAGGGTGAGTGAGTATCTGTGAAGTGCCTCCTACCTTAATAGAGTCGGGATGACCATTCGAAAGTCACATTTCGTCCGGCCCTTGGTCCTCGTGGAAATGATCCGCCGAGAATCGATCATGCATGGGCACAGCTTACAGAGGTCAAGCGTAAATTATAACAGATTATTTGACATCTGATTCCTCCATTTGTCCTCTCACAGAGGAAGTGCGGAGACGATTTGTGCTGTTTGTTGATATGTCACCCTCATGGACTGACGGACTAAATCAACATTCAGGCGCTAACGCACACGCTCAACCTTCGACATCGACGTCAGACCCCAATTGGTTCACACTGCGAGTCAAACTGAAAGCGAGAGAACTTCTCAAACGCTCAGGGCGCTATAGCCAAGTGGTTACGGCGACAGATTAGAATCACGTCGAGTGAGTCAAATATCTGTTCCTCTTTGAGGGCGCAGGTTCAAATCCTGCTGGCGTCGCTATAGGATGATATGACTGCTAAGGGTCATTTTTATCCCAATGTCCGTCCGCGCCATTCACAACGGATTTCTCTGCATTACAACCATTTCAATTCACAGTGATTTTTCTCCTTCATTCCGGACTTTCCGTCGACGCGCTATCAATTACCCAACGCCACTGGCAGCCGGAGAGTAAGCACATATTCACGAACGTCTACCGGTCTACCACCCAAGAAGGATGATTGTGCAAACACCCACTGATGAATGACTTCATTGGTAGAGGACGGGCCCATAAAGCCAAAGCATAAGCTTGGTCCAAAAACCAACCAAAGCAATAAGCTGATCACTGTTACTGGTCAGTGCGTGAAACATATCATTGAACCGCACTAAAATCCAAGTAAAATTTTCATGTTCTCCTCAAACTTGCAACGCCAGTAAGTGATTTTCAAATACAATGATAAGGTCTTACTTACTTCGGCACAAAACCACAGGAATTCAATTTTTCATTCGCCCAGCATTCGCCTGCATTGATGCGGAGGGCGGTCAAAGCTGGCCGCTGATATATTGGCCTTATGGACAGACAGACCACGACACGTTTAAATTTCAACGTATCTCACAGATACAATGCAGCACCGGTAGCGTATTCCTTTTTCATGTATTTCTTACTAACCATGTCATTATGAATGAAAGGGCGGTTCCTTAGTACAACGGCGCTATAGCCAAGTGGTTACGGCGACAGATTAGAATCACTTGCTATCTGTTCCTCTTTGTATTATGGGCTGAGGACGTCTAGGGTAGGTAGATAGCGAACATTACGGGATGCATAGAGTACTGTGTAGTCCAGATGTAAAGGAAGCACGTAATGTCCTATCAGAGAGAGAAAGGCCAGTGCGCGAAGCGCAATGATGGGCGAAAGCCAGGGGCTTTCCGTCCCGGCAGGGAGGTCCAATCTAAGGGCTAAACGAGATGAGCTGCGATGGGTGGGTGGGAAGAACCACACCTGTATCGCTTGAGGCTCTGCCTCGAGAGTGGAGGGACTCACTGCACGGGAAAGCTTGCGGGTGCCGCTGCGCAGGCTGCGGAGACAGTATAAAGGGAGCGGAGGGTGGGGAAAAACGAAAGGCAAGCCCAGTCCTCAGAGGGGCTGTAATAGTGACGGTAAGGAAGAGAGAGAGATTGCTTACATAGACTATCACATGCCCTGTACAAAGACAGCACCCTAACATTCCACTCGTGCCTCGCTACATGCTAGGGCAAGATCTTTGTATTATGGGCTGAGGACGTCTAGGGTAGGTAGATAGCGAACATTACGGGATGCATAGAGTACTGTGTAGTCCAGATGTAAAGGAAGCACGTAATGTCCTATCAGAGAGAGAAAGGCCAGTGCGCGAAGCGCAATGATGGGCGAAAGCCAGGGGCTTTCCGTCCCGGCAGGGAGGTCCAATCTAAGGGCTAAACGAGATGAGCTGCGATTCCCACAAAACTAGGAGCCCTGCGACGCGTCGAGCGAGTCTCGGAAACCACCATAGTAGGAGCAGGGGAAAACTCACCAAGTGATGAAGACCCCAGAGTG
>NW_001889932.1:29018-44652 GCF_000143565.1 Laccaria bicolor S238N-H82 | reverse complement strand
ACTCGACTTCCGCACGAGTGATGGGGCCAAAATAACGCCCCTTTTGGAACTCAGTTTGAATAATGTCATTAAATTCCGTGCTGTGTAAGGTAATAGACGAATGATTAGGGGGAGCGAAGGTCTGAAAAATACGTGGGATGCCAGCACTGAAGCCAAACCTGAGGCCATCTGGCAAGTCAGGGTATTTGCCCTGGAGGCCAGCCTCATGAAGGTGCCTCTGCCAGGTCTCTGGCTTGTAGGGCGATGCTGCATCAAGCCTTCTGAGCTCGAGGGCAGTTCTGAGCCCCGTGAGCCTGCTGCCCACACCCCGAACACTCGTGTCGAGAGTCGTGGGTGGTGGAGGAACAACCGTTCGGCCGTTGCCAGTCGGAGCACAGGATGCTCCCTGCTGGGTTGATGAGACGACCCTGGCCATTCTTGCGGCAGCGTACTGGGGTGCCATCCCAGAGGGTGTCCAATGCGCAGTTGAAGATGTCGTGAGGGTAACGGCCCAGGCATATGGTGCAGGCGGATAAGGCTCCATCTCCGGCTGCACCCGTCTGAAAAGACTGCTGGTTATTTGTAGCACCCCTTCCTGGACGACGACGTCTGGTATCCTTCGAAGGCGAGGAGGACTTGGGAAGCTGCAATGTGCTGGGGGAGCGACGTGCCCGCCTTGCTGGGCGGTTTGCGTTGTGCTGGCTTGGCTGCCCTCGCTGCTCAGCAGATGGGGAAGACGAGCGCCCTCGCTTTGGTCCCTGGGCGCGAGAGCCCTTGGCATTATCTGGGACTAGGGTGGTCTGAGCAAACTGCTCCTCGAGCCTGCCGTTGGCGGGTCAGAGGCAGCAGGCAGGGGGGGAAGGAATAAGCACGGGGGTCGCAACAGGGTAGCAGTTAGGTAAACAGAATGGGTGCATGGGCGCAAGAAGGGAAGCAAAGGCACGGGTGCAAAGGGCGCGTAGAGCATAAGAAAAAGGGGGGGGGGGTGCAAGGGTGCAAGGGAGCATGGGCGCAAGATAGGTGGCAACGTGCAAAGGGAGGCAAAAGGAGAGAAAAAAGGGGAGAAACTTGTCAGCTTGTGTGCACACCACAATGAAAGGAAACGGTACTGACCTGAGCACGCCCTCAGTGCGCCTCGCGTTCCACAGCACGGAACCAATGGCTTCCACGCGTCTGTTGTTGATGATGCCAATGTTAAAAACATGGTCATCGGCAGCATCGCGGAGGGCCTCGTGCCACTCCCGCCGGACCTGGGCTTGGTAGTGCAGCAGGACTGTGTCGCCATCCACTTCCCTTCGCGTGGGGTGGCACTCAAGGCTGAGGTAAAACTCAGCGAGGGCGATGACGAGGTCCTCAGGCCAATCAGTCTGGGCCATGTGGTGGAGCAGGCAGGTCTTCGCCATCGACATCTGGCGCCAAGAAAGGTCCTCGTCTGGGATTACCTTCGTGGACGGCTTGTGCGATGCCATGGGCTTCAGAAGGAGGGCATTGTCTGCCTTGGTGAAGGCGAAAGCGTCCTGGGCTATGGTTCGGTCAAACCTCGCCGCATCCTCGCACCCTTCTGTGGTGAAATAGTACAGCTCTACGTACTCGCGCTCGTCCAGCTTGTGAATTGCATAGCGGGACGGGCGAAGCGGTGGGACGTTTCCCACCGGCATGTTGGGGGCGATCCCCTTCAACTTGGGTCGCTTCTTCTCCTTGTCCTTCTTCTCCGCCTCTTCCTCCTTCCTGAGTTCCTCGAGCTGACGCAGCTCCTCCGCCTCCTGAGCTAACCTGTCTTCCTCAGCAGCAGCCGCATCCTCCCTCACCTGCTCCGCCCATAACTCCTTCCTGGCGTCGTTGTCCACGTCCCAGGCATCCGCGAGTCGGGTAGCCACCACCGCCTTCTCTATGCCCTCCGCTGTTGCCACAGCCGTGCAGACAGCATCGAAAGCTGGAGACGTGAAGTCTGGCCTCACCTCCAACGCGGGGTCCAGCGTGATACGTGGCATTTGGTAGTCCCAAAATGACGAATGTGAGCAAGATGTTCTGAAAAGAGTGTGAGCAAACGAGAGTTGGCAGGGAAAATAGAAAAACGAAAGGCAAGCCCAGTCCTCAGAGGGGCTGTAATAGTGACGGTAAGGAAGAGAGAGAGATTGCTTACATAGACTATCACATGCCCTGTACAAAGACAGCACCCTAACATTCCACTCGTGCCTCGCTACATGCTAGGGCAAGATCCTCACAAGTTAAACAATCAATATACCCAACATTCCGGCGTGCAATACTACTGCACGAGGTTGTCGGCTAGTGGAATTCGTTTTCTCTGAGGTGTGTTGCTGTTCCAGCGACACACCTTTTGTGAATTGCTTTGGTGCTGGATTGCTGTTTACCGCGCCCCATTCGTTTGCATTTGGACGGACATACGAACATGCAACCACATCTCCCAACACTACCATACGTCGTCGTTCATCTAGCTAACTTGCTCCTTCTCCCGACTGTTCTAGTATGTCTATCCAATTTTTTCTTATTTGTCGTATTAGACACTTTTTGTTACGAGTGTTGTGGGTTGTTGTGCGACAGCTTTATAAAATAAAATAAAAGAACTGGGCTGCTTGAACGTTTCAACGAGTCAACTCATCATGTCCAGACAAGACAAAGTAACAACGGAAAGATTCACAAGGACTCTAAGGGAGATGGTGAAGAGACCAGAAAACAAACTTTGCGCTGACTGTAAGCGAAACGGTGCGTAAGCTTGCTTTCGCTGTAGCCATCCACTACTCACGTTCTTCAGATCCTCGGTGGGCTTCCTGGAATCTGTACGTGCGATGAGGGAATGAACCCATTCGCGGCTTATTCAGTGTTAGTGGCGTGTTTTTGTGCATCCGATGCTCGGGCATCCACCGTGGTATGGGGACGCATATTAGCAAGGTCAAATCTGTTGATCTGGATGTGTGGACCCCAGAGCAGATGGAGGTATGGTTCGTTCAAAACCTTCTTACACCATGCCTTCATATCGTCTTTCAGTCTATCCAGAAATGGGGGAACCATCGCGCAAATCTATATTGGGAAGCTCATCTCAAGTCAGGGCACACCCCTCCTGAGCAGTAAGGAACTTCATCCAGACCATGGTATCCTTGTTCATACTTTTCAGCAAAATGGAATCCTTCATTAGATCCAAGTACGAATCACGCCGATGGGCTCTAGACGGGCTCCCTCCGGTTGACCCATCCGTCTTGGAGAATGCTTCTTCGGCTGCAATACCAGATCCTTCTTCCTCACAAATACCAGAACAAACTCAACCCAAGAGTGTTACTTCTACTCGACCATCTCACGCTACGATTTCGAGTATCTCTCGTCAATCCAATGTTGCGATCAACCCTCCACCTCAACATCACCAGCTGCTTTCTGCTGGATACTCGAATAGACAACCGAATACCACATCCGCCGATTCATCCGTTCCTCAACCCGTTCACCACGAATCGACTCTGCAGACCAACATCCCACAAAATGACTTGTTTTCTCTTGATTTCCACGCTCCACCGCCTGTGAATAATGCACCCGTGCAGCAGGTCAAGAAGGATTTCAAGCAAGACATTCTATCCCTGTTTTCTAGCCCCCCGGGCGCAACTCAGCCTGCTACGGCTGGCTTTGGACACTATAATAATACGCCCGTTACTGCATCGTCCTCCCCTTGGGGTAGCATACAACCACAGCAGCCTAATGTCGTGGGAGCTTGGGGTGCTAGCTCAGCCTGGACAGGACCGAGTGCTCCGGATTTGCCGAATACCGTCTGGGCAAATTCTCCACAACATCAGCAAGCAAGTCTGTTGAATACAAGCAATGTATGGGATGGAATGAATTTTGGTCCGCCAGCTCAACAGCAGAGTCAGAGCACCTTCAGTGAGCCGTTCTCAGCCACCCCTGTACACAAGAAAGACGACGTATTCGGAGACCTTTGGGGGGATTTCAAGTAGGGTGTCCTTACAGTAATATGTACTCTATCAACGAGGCCAAGATGAAGGAGCGATCCTTTTCACTCGCTTCTCAGGCAATATATATGAGGTTGAAAAAGGTTCAAAGATTGGAACCATGAGACTACAAACCGTTACCAAAGTTCCATAATGTTATGTAAATAAACAATCAAGGCAAAGTCTGCCAATTGACCGAACCTGAACTGAACTATTACTTACGGCCTATGTGTTCAGTGACTTGCTGCTAACATAGGCCAATAACGACAGTCATACAATATATTATTTAACACACCGGGCCACGGCAGACGGCGGCCTCATAGCACAGAAAACTGAAGGACCAACCATACTCAACCAGCAGTGTTCCCAGAAAATTTGAGAAGGGCTCACCAATTCAAGATATTGGTCACGAACCTGCCTGACAAATGCGTATACATCTCCAGTTTCGTTCAGAGCATTAACGAGGATGGGTAGGATTGGAAGATGGGGCGACGATGTAATGACTTGATAAGGTTGATTGAAACACGGGAAAAAGTAGGTTGCAGATAACAAGCTTACTTCGGTAGGTTTTATTGGAAACGTCAATCACAAAAGATGCTTCGCAATTCTGATCTGAAGGCTGAAGTCTGGCGAAGCGAACAAGTAATTGGTCCCTTTCAACGCCTTCAATCACACACGACAGGCGTTGTTCACAAAAGTTGAGCTCTGGTAACACCTTAGACGCATGTGTGTGCAACAACGACTGTTCTTTGTTTTTTGCTGGGGGAGGCGTGAGGTGCTGAAAGGAGGAGTGACCGATGTAACAAACCTCGACGGAGATTATCCGAAATTGCACGGTATTGTTCTATTTCAGTTTCGATAGACACGCAGTTGTCGCGCAATGATGCTAGCTGACGGTTGAACGCAGCAATCGACAATTCTGCGTCCTTCCTTTCTTCGTTCTCCCGCTCAAGGTCTGTGTATCATGAGTTGACAACACTTTCAGGGACTATGAACGCACCTGCCACAAGTTCGATCTCTCTTAGCTTGCATTGATTCGTTTCGGTCTCAACAAGATTGACCCTTTCCGCCACCTTTTTCTTTTCCATAGCTTGATGCTTTCGGCGGTCTGAAATTGTGGCGATCGCGCGGTTCTTGTAGGTGATGAGTGCCTTTAGGAAATTGCGGGTGGAATTTTCATAGATGTGAGTTCGGAGCTCGATATGTGGATTCTGCTCTGCTAGAACAGAAGCTAGGTCAATCTGAGGGAGCCGTAGGACGTGGGGCATGATGTTGGTTGACACAGTTGTGAGTCCCAAGACGCGTCGCGAGGTGGCCATGTGACTTGTCACGTGTTTGGTTCGCGTCCCAACACTTGACTTTAAGTTTGAGCACTGATTCTGAGCACATATAATCAGAGTTTATAACTAGAGTCTAACTAGAGTCTACCTCCCTCCCGTTCATCGCTGGCGCCCATGATCTCAAATCGCGTAAACCCCCCCTCATCGCCAACCAAGCCCACTTCAGGTCTGCCTGAACTGAAGGAGAACAATTCATCCTACTACCGTGACATCCACATGGATACCGCCAAAGGCTTGCCTTCTTCTATGCATAATTACAGTGATATTCGCATGGGTACTGCGAAGCCTTTGACAACAAAAGATGACATCACAATGGAGACAGCTCGTGGTGGTGCAACCGCGAAGCAGAGTGGTTTTCAGATTTGGGAAAAGGAGCTTTTGGAGAGTTCCGAAGTGAGGCGAAAAGCAACCGTGGCTCAACTCTGTAAGTCAGATAGGACTCCAAATTTTTTATCCTGACATCTGTTTATCAGATTTTCTGGACTACTACTTCCAGACATTAGGCTACATCGTCGCTCGGAAAGACCGTCGCACGAAGTTTGATCAAGATACCGCTGCTCGGGATCTCAAACCAGCTGAGTATGCGAAAGAATTCAAGTCATACTGTGGACGAGAGCGGGTGCTTCTTCGTCGCCGTCGTACGAAGCTCAAAGTTGACCAGTTCCATATCATCGCTCAAGTAGGGCAAGGAGGTTACGGCGAAGTCTTTCTAGCGAGGAAGCAAGAAACTGGCGAGGTTTGCGCCCTCAAGAAGATGAGAAAAAGGACGTTATTTAAAATGGACGAGGTGCCTTGCGCCCTTTATGATATCTCAGCTTGACTTGACTTGTTTCACAGATCCGACATGTCCTTGTTGAACGCGACATTCTCACGGCGACGAAAACGCCATGGTTGGTCCGTCTTCTTTATGCTTTTCAGGATCCCCAACATGTGTACCTTGCCATGGAATATGTTCCTGGAGGTGATTTTCGAACTCTCCTGAACAATTCTGGTGTTTTGAAAGAAGAACATGCGCGCTTCTATATCAGCGAAATGTTTGCCGCTGTTAACGAACTTCACAAGCTTGGCTACATTCATCGCGACCTTAAACCCGAGGTAGTGTTGACGGATTCTACCCTTAGCTGTCTAACTAAACGTAATGGCAGAATTTTCTTGTAGATGGTACTGGGCATGTCAAGTTGACCGACTTTGGTCTTGCGACAGGGGCTCTCAATCCTAAACGTATCGAATCGCTGAAAGTGAAGGTTCTGTCGTGTTTAATTCAGAGCACTCAACTCGATCACCCATGCCATTTTCCTCATAGCTGGACAAAGTCAAAGATAATCAAATAATTCACAGATCTACTATGGAGCGTCGCTCTATCTATCGGTCTGTTCGCAATGAGGATCCCCGGTATGCAGATTCCATAGTTGGTTCCCCTGACTATATGGCGAGCTATACCCCCTCCCAATCGATTTTATGTCTCATTTCGTTTCATAGGCTCCAGAAGTTTTACGGGGAAAACCCTATACCTACTCCGTCGATTACTGGTCCCTTGGTTGTATATTGTTCGAGTTTCTGGCAGGGTTTCCCCCCTTCAGCGGTAGTACTCCTGAGGAAACATGGACCAACCTGAAAAATTGGACCAAAGTCTTGCGCCGACCAGAATATGACAAAGCAGAAGACTTGATCTTCAACCTGACAGATGTAGCATGGGATGCAGTTACTCGGTCCGTGTGATCTCGTTCCCTCTTCATGTGTGATAATTTCACGTTTGTCCTCGGCAGGCTTATAGCACATGCCAGCGTTCGCTATTCTACCCTCGCTCACTTGACCGCTCACCCCTTCTTTGAGACCGTAAAATGGGACGATCTACGAGCTGTTCGAGCCCCTTTCGTTCCCGCCCTCGATTCGGAACTTGATACAGGATATTACGACGATTTTACGTCTCCTGAAGACATGGCCAAGTACGCAGAAGTGAAAGAAAAGCAGAAGAATGTGGATCGAGTAAAGGAGAAGGAGGAGCCGTTCGGAAGGGGTGTGTGGGTTGGCTTCACGTTCGGGAAAAATGGGCCTGGACCAAAAACCAACATGGCTAGCGGTTATGATGACGGCGCGCTTGCAACAATTTTCTGATTAATACAGAGTATCGTTACCTATATATACATTAATGACCTTCTGAGTTTTGTAAAAACGTATACCAGTTTGTTAACGCTTCGTGACAAGTCCTAGAAAACAAAGAGGCGAAGGCCTTATTTAAATAAAACGGCAAACATGATATAGGGCAGAGTCAAGGCGACGATCACAAGTAATCAGGCAACATGATAAAAGGAAAAAAAAAAGTCCGATGAATGAGAGCCCCATCGATTAAGACCACAAGGATCATATTGTAGTACAACGTCGATGAGTAGAAAGGTCATTGGCGACGGTAGAGAAGAAAACGACAGAAATCAGTGAGTTGGGCGTAAAAGAGCGTGATACACTAGGATATGTTCGGTGAGCCATTAGCAGCTGACACGACTGAGAAAGAGGTACATACGGTGATGGCTTGGCAGCCTGAGATTAGTTAACATCAAAAGAACTATGTTTGCCTGCGTGATGGAATTCGTACGACATTTCTTTGAACTGCGGGGGAAGGCCATTCCTTTTTCTCAAACTAAAGAAATCGATGAGCCTGAGAGAGAACTCTAAGGGCAGAGACACACTTTTGGACGTTTTTCGAGCGTGTCTACATCCGCCGCATTCGCAGACTTACGTTTAGTGCGAATCAGAAGGGGATAAACGTCATAAACGTCCTATGAACAATTATAAATAGACATGGGAACAGCCCAGAGATCTGCTTACAGGTGTCAGTGGACCGTTTGTCTCAGAAGCCGAACTTGAACAAGATGACGGAAACGTCAATCTAGATTCTGTCGAGGAGGCTGACGAAACGTCCGTGTTAGTGAAGTTCCAGCTAATGAGTCCCTTGACGTCCACGAAAAGCGACGTGTTGATTTCCTCATCCCCTATCGGCGTGGCCTCTACTGGGGTATTATCCACAGGAGACGAAGGAAGATGGTGGGGAGGGAAGGGACGACCGTCTGTAACAAGACGGTACCGAGATATAGAGGACGCGAGTTGGCGTGGCTGGTGAATGACTGGGTGTGTCGGAATGGCACACCTGAGAACAGGGCGTTTCTTGCTATTGCTGTTGCCGTTGCAGATGATCGGCACAATAGGTTCGATCGTCCCGGTCACTGGGCTGGTACCGAGATCCAGCACTGGTAGCGGAACGATGCTCACTTGGCGTTGCTCGCAACGGATAGCCTTGCCAATGTCAACGCCCAGTCTAAGCTCCGCAGCACGCTTGCGAGCGTGGAAAGTTGGACGAAGGGAGGCACGAATGCGAGAGGCGACATCGGTGTATCGGGAGTTGGCACGTCGGAGGATAATGATGATGTTCTGAAGACGATGAGATGGGAGTTCAGAATGGGCGGAGAACATTTTGAGAGGAACGCAGCGAAAAGGGCGTAAGTAGGCGTGACAAGCAAAGGTTGGACGAGTCGAAGGAGTCTTGGGTGCAGGAAAAGATAGTAGCAACACGCACAGCGGGCAAGAGAAAAGAACAAAGGAGAAGCTGCGAGGGAACAGGCTGGCCGTATCTGGGTATCGTCCTCCGTGGTGGGGGGATTATAACGAATTAACTGGTGGACCCACAGGCAACCCAACACAAAAGCGCGATTCATAATTGTTGCAGGAAAGAAAAACAAGGATGGCGCCTACAAAAACAAATGAGCACAGACGGATAGACAAATAGGAAACCATGCGTTGTATTCTTGACCATAGAGACCACATCCTTGTCCGAGATTGGCGAGTCCCTGCGAGTCCTCGGTCCCTTACGTTTCGAATTTATTTTCTGCCGCGCCACGTGCTCCAAAAAGCGAACTCTCGTTAAAATTTGGCTCAATTGTCATGTCCGCTCACAAGATAGGTCAAATGATATCCATCCCTTAAAAGATCATCTGAACTGAATCATCATACACAGGTTCGTTGTTGTTCTGCGCCGATTGCGGAACACTCCTCGCATTGCCCAAGGATGGGGAAACGGATGTCGTCTGCGAGCAGTGCCAACGTCAAGAACCTGCCAGCTGTGAGCATTAACTAACTGTACAGGCACGCCGCGATTGACATGGACAAATAGCGTATGAGAGTGTTGTCACTACGACGCGTTCACATCCGGACGCGTTTCCTTCAGCCTTGAGACAAAAGAGAAAGACGCAAACCAAGCATCATGCACAAGGAGATCAAGGAACCTTGGTGGGTCAATTGACCCCACAAGTGCAAGCCGCTGTTGCTCATTTCGATGCAGGTGGCCGAGAAATGTCCGTCATGCGGACATCTAGAAGCGTATTCAAAGGAAATGCAGGTGGGTTGTTTACCTCGGCGGGTCGGAAGCGTTGACGAAGCAAACACATACTCTAGTTACGTAGCGCAGACGAAGGGTCGACGATTTTCTATACTGTGAGTACACTGATTGTGGAAAGGCGACGACCAACGAAGAGAAATGTAGTGCGTTTCATGCAAACATGGGTGGCGGATAAACAACTGATATACTACACGTACACGCCTGCGCTGCAGAAGAGAGCTACGATGCCAAAGCCTGCGAGGATACTGGCCGTAGAGGCGACGGCTGTTTCATGGATAGGGAAGGTGTGCTTTCGCAGGCTGGGGGAATGTATTAGCTGGGCAAAGAAACAAAAGGGTGTGAATTACGTTGAAAAGTAGAAAGTGAGAGCAAAGGTCGCCGCAATGAGGATGAGGGCGAGGAATGGGAGAAGAGGGATGGGAACAAGAGGTGCAAATGGGGGCAGTGAGTGGTGCAGAACCTGGGCAAATGAGGAGATGAGGATTGAATTGGATTTAATACTTACCGGTACTTACCTTTACTGACTGGTAGTCCTGCATGGTAAACTCAAGGTAAACTGCTTCTTTCGTGTTTGTCAGTTGTTGTCACCAGTTGCCACTTTGCGCCACGTCTGACGTATCTGAAACAAACACGTGTCATCAACGATATCAACCCTTTTCTCTCCAAACCACCATCATCTGCACTTGCATCTTGCCTTGCGCTCCCTCGTCTTCATCATGTCCGCCACTCAACGTCTTCAACAACACCCTCTCGTCGTTCAAGCCCAAAACAAAGCAGGCTACTACGTCAACCAGCTTGACAAAGAGGTACCCGTTCCCCGTCCCGTTCTGTCCCTCATATTCTTACCATTGTACAAGCTCACAAAGTACCCTGTCCTGAACAATTTTGAACAGCGCACCCAAATTCCCAAAGTGTACACAGTTTTGGGAGGTCTTTTCCTCGTCGTCATACTCCACACTTTCAATGCCCTCGCCGCTCCCATATCCAACCTCGTGGGTTGGGGTCTTCCCGCCTACCTCTCTTTCAAAGCCATCGAATCGCCTTCTCCCCATGATGACATCCAATGGCTCACTTACTGGGTTGTCTTCGGCTTTTTCAATTTCCTCGAAAGCTTCGCCCTCCGCCTTGTTCTCTACTATGTCCCGTGGTATTTCGCTTTCAAATCGGCCTTCATCGTCTGGCTCCAACTCCCCGGCGTCCGCGTAAGTTTCATCTTGCTTATTTTTATCCTTGCATTCTAACAGCCCCCTTTTCCCCTTAGGGTGCTCAAATCACATATCTCAACGTGCTGAAACCTGTTCTTGCAAACATCAGCTCACAGTCGCGAGTCGTTGCGCCAGCTACCACTAATGCTGAACCATCTCACGAGTAATTGACGTGTAATCCGTTTTGTATCGCATAGCTTGTTTGTGTTTCCGCCATTCCTACGTTTATCCACAGAAATTAGTTGACGCTCACAAGATTTGTTGATGAAGACGTGTTTTGACCATGAACCATTTTCTTTTTAACGTCCACCGATGTCTGCCTAGTTGGCCCTTACCTTACAGAGATCATTAGTAGTGGACATTGTTCAATAAAAAATTACATCTGTGCTGTTATTATTTAACAAGCAAGTCCTTCACAAAAGAGTTTCCGTCAGCAAATTGGGAGAACAATATAAGGGTATGGAATCAACACAATCTGGTATACAACTCAAACGAAGATCAGGCAGTTAAGTGAGGTCTTTGACAGATTTTAGGACAAATTAATCATTTTTGCACCTTTTATGTAATTAAAACAGACCTATGGGAGTTTTTATTTATTTTGACAGTGTGTTTGCCTATCGTGTGAACATCCAAATGTAAAAAAATTGTTGTTACTATTGCACATCCACAGGACAAAAGGCTGTTAAGAATTTAAATTTGTAAATGGAACGGATTTCAGGAACAATTCAGTTTGACTCTTCGCCGGTAGTGCTTGGAAGTCCAGTCCCAAGACTGCAAAAGACCGGACTGTAAGAGGGCCAGAGAACCAACACATAACCGTTACACCAAAAGGCAGATAACTGAGCAGTTAATTGTTCAGTCACATGGTTCTATATATGGTGTTGGACCCTGATCCTGTAGGTTACAGCACAGTGTAATGGTGTAGGGATACCCCTGTCTCTTGCATGATGCTTGGATCAACTTATTTACCAATGTTTGCCACTAGTTATATACAGTTGAGTGCAAAAAGAATGAAGGTTGGTTCATTTTTCTGGTTCTTTCTAAGAATCTATTGTACCTCAAATGTATTTGTGTATTCTTTTACATTATGTAGTTGTGTTACACTTCCATTGGTATGGACTAATTTCAGTGAAAGCTGGAGCCTTGAGAAGGTTTTTATTCTGACTATACAATTTTGTAATGAAAAAACCGGACACTACAAACCAAACTGATATTATGTAATGACTTTCCCAATTGGGAAATATGCAGACATTGTCATTAACAATGACAACACCCTGCTAGCCATTAACTCTTCTGGCCCAAAAAGCGTGGGAAACAGTTCCCAACCTAAATGTGCACTATGCCTGACATCAGGTGTGTCTGAAAAAGTGTAATACTTTTCTTAATTAGGAAATGGCCCAATTAGGAAATAGTGTGCACATCATCATTAACAATGACCACACCATGCTAGCCATTAACTCTTCTGGCCCAAAAAGCATGGGAAACAGTTCCCAACCTAAATGCGCACTGTGCCTGACATCAGGTGTGTCAGAAAAAAGTGTAACACTTTTCTTAACTAGGAAATGGCCCAATTAGGAAATAGTGTGCACATCATCATTAACAATGACCACACCATGCTAGCCATTAATTCTTCTGGCCCAAAAAGCATGGGAAACAGTTCCCAACCTAAATGCGCACTGTGCCTGACATCAGGTGTGGCAGAAAAAAGTGTAATGATTTTCCCAATTAGGAAATAGTGCACACATCAATGCATATACTACACATGGGTCAAAGCTATTGGTAAATATCTGTCAACAAACATCCCGATGAGGGTATTCTGCCTACAAAATAATAGGTAAATCCCCTATCCCCTATATTAAAAAAAATCCCAAGTTTTTCTCTTAAATATAGGACCCCAGACACCCCTTGTGGGTGAAAAAATATATCCTTAGTCAACCCTAGCTGCAAAATATATCCCAAGTCCATCCCAGACAAGAAATATATTTCTACATTGTGACAGTCACAATTCAGGGTCCAGGCATAAGAAATATATTTGGAGTCCATTCCAGTGAGGAAATATATTTTGGGGTGTGTGTCACACTAGAAATATATTTAGTGTGACATTGGACAACAAAATATATTTAGGTAAAAGTGGAGATATACAAGCCCCAGAATATATACAATATAGATATACACCCTGACATTTAGTCCCGTAGTATTCATGGAGTTTGCAAGACTAACAGTCAGTTGTCAATGGGTGACTGAAGTGTTCAACTACACCCGAAAAACCCCGACCAGACAAAGACAAGTCTGTTGTTGACCCAGCTGGATTGACTTTACCTGTCACCTCGTTAGCACGAAATTCCACTGCTTTCGAGAGTAACAGTACCTCCAGGCCTGATGACGATACTTCGTCCTCGACAACTCTATGTGACGACAATTCATCAAACCATCTCATCACTCACTCTGTTCCCAAACCTACAATAGTGTGATTGCTCGCTGCTTCCAAGGGTAACAACTCAGTGCAATGGAATAGTGATTCCTCGTTTTCGATTACTCAGATCGTTTTGAATCCACTAAACTATGATACCCTCAACTCTCTCCCAAGCGAAATGAGCTATACCCACTGCAGAGGCACGAACGACCTTGAGAATTGAGACCTTGTCTGCCTGATTTCCCCTGCTAGGACGACCCTGGCATCCAGGAACCCTGAAGGGCACCCACCGTGCCTATGCCCAGACCATCAGCTGCCTCCATTTAAACCAGGTGGCTGCCAGCAAACCTCCTTACCTCTCTCTCCAATGAGCTTGCTAGGCCCCACTGCTGGAGACAAAAGTTCCAGAATTAAAATGCACAATACAAACAACTCTGCCAGTCGCGAAATTGTAACCCTGTTGATGGCGAAGAAGAAAGGAAAAGGGGTAGCTATGACAGAAGAACTCAACCCCAACACTGTTCAATCCTCAAACAACAATCCTCTACCCAATACAGGACCTGTGCTCTTAGGTCCTCAGACCAAAACCCCCTCAAATCCCACTAGTGTTTGCAAGTTCAGTTCAGTCCAGTTTTTGCCCCCACAACGCGCAACCGTGGACTGCAACTGGTCTAGGATTGACCCAGATATTGAGGGAACCAAACCGAACCACCTAGGACCAGTCTTTTGCAGTCTATGGAGCCAGTTCAGACCAATCCAGACCGGTTTTTTTGCGTATAATTTATTATACCAATATAAACCATTTGTATCTCAACCATTATTACTCTGAAAAATAAACAGGTTATATAAAATAGTAACACATGTAAATACCCATCATTCTACCAATTTTTAAGAGATTTAATGAAGATTTGACATAGCTATGACTGAAACCAAATTACATCACTTCAGTTACCCAGTGCCAACTGACTATTAGTCATGCAAACTCCATGTAAGTTAAATGACTAAATGTCATGGACCATATCTAGATTCTAGATATATATGGGTCCTAAAAAGCCCTGAAATCTGAAATATATTCTTGAGACGTGGACCCTGAAATGTCACACAAAAATTATAATGGCTGTGTCACACCCCCAAAATATATTTTGCAAGTGAAATGCAGCAAGGATATATTTTTGGTGAGTGGACCCTGAAATGTCACTGTCACACCTTAGAAATATATTTTTGCCCTGGCTTGGCCTTAGGATATATTTTGTGAAACAGATGTGGTAAGGATATATTTTTCTGTTCTGTAGGGGTGTCAGAGGTCCTAGTTTTAGCAAAAAAACTTGTGATTTTTTTGCTGTCTGGGGTATAGATTCTGGCACTATGTCTGGCTTGTGCTCCCAGTATGTAGGTAGCAATAAGGGGCATCAATAGCATCTGTAATTTATCTGAGTTGCTTAAGTATCATCCACTTCCAATCACACTATGAATACAGTTCATTCTCCTCTAACAATTTTGGGCCTCAATGACATGTGTGATTCACCTTGAAGCTATTCAGTCCAAGATTCCTGAGTTGCTTGCATATTATCCACTTTGACACTATGGATACAGTTCACACTATGGAATTTTTTTAGCTGCTTAGAAATCCCCTCCACTTCTGCCTTTACTTCAGCTCCAAGATCTCCAGTTGCACCTTATCTGCATACCCCACCCACATCTGTATTACCTACCATCCCCTGCTAGTCAAACCCCTGCATGTGATATCAAACATCAAGTTGACAAAGTTCTTTGATCGTTCTCTTCTTCTCTCTCCAGTTGTTCTGAACTATATCACGAATATTTTGATTAGATGCTGAACCAGGATATATTTATCAACAATATCCTAAATCTTGATACACAAGATATATCATAGACAAATGTTATACTCTGGTAACCTTCTGGTAACGTTACCTGGCACATAGGTAATGTTACCAGTCTGAATATCTAAATTCTTGGCACATATTGCCATTATCCCTTGTATACTAGCATTGTTTTATATTAGTCCACATATATCTACAGTTGAGTGCAAAAAGAATGAAGGTTGGTTCATTTTTCTGGTTCTTTCTAAGAATCTATTGTACCTCAAATGTATTTGTGTATTCTTTTACATTATGTAGTTGTGTTACACTTCCCTTGGTATGGACTAATTTCAGTGAAAGCTGGAGCCTTGAGAAGGTTTTTATTCTGGAGGCCATTTTTGGCATCTGAAAAAAAAAATATGTGCTAACTGGGGAGGTAGCCAGAACATACCTCTGGTCAACTTGAATGAGCCTATCAAAGAATCAGTCAAAAATACTGAGTGGTTAGGTCTGTAGAGGCTTGGAAAATGGCTTGTTTGT
>NW_001889932.1:17551-28864 GCF_000143565.1 Laccaria bicolor S238N-H82 | reverse complement strand
CAGTCCAAAAATGCCCAAAATAGCACAAAATGACCATTTTCTGGAGGCTCTACCAGCATAACTGCTCAGTATTTTTAACTAATTCTTTGATAGGCTCATTCAGGTTGACCAGAGGTATGTTCTGGCTACCTCCCCAGTTAGCACATATTTTTTTTTTTCAGATGCCAAAAATGGCCTCCAGAATAAAAACCTTCTCAAGGCTCCAGCTTTCACTGAAATTAGTCCATACCAAGGGAAGTGTAACACAACTACATAATGTAAAAGAATACACAAATACATTTGAGGTACAATAGATTCTTAGAAAGAACCAGAAAAATGAACCAACCTTCATTCTTTTTGCACTCAACTGTACATTGTCCCTCCAGCATGTTTAGCCAAGTACGGGAGGAGTGGCTCTTGGGGCCACTATCAATATTTTTGCGACACACATCAAAGCATTGTGTGGAGCGTGCTCCTTCACTCACTGAATTAAAATGCTTGAATTTAATTCTATCAATTTAAAGTATGCTTTTGGAAGCACAGTAAAATTTATAAAGGTAGAGGCTCAAGAACTGCATTTTTCAATGAGCCCTCCCAGAAAAATGGCAACAGTTATTTTGCAGCCAGTACTTTAGACCAAATTCCAGCAAAGAATCTCATTTATATTTTAGCTGTGCGTTATCTGATTTTATGAGTCCTCTGAGTTTACGAAGAGACTTGTTTATTACCCTTGATCTCAAGGAATTTTTCAGCGTTCTAACGCTGAACTTTGCCTTTCTCCCACGAAAATTGATGGTTTCCCATGTTCAGGGTTTCAGGGTCTCTAGCCTTTTGTAGTCTTCTATGTTCAGGGTTTCAGAGTTTCAGGTACTCTATCTATTTATAGGCTTCTGTCATCATTTTTGTAGTTGATAGTTTCTGGTGATGGCATGGACTCTCACTCAATATTGTAGTTTTGTGGAGATGGTATCTAGTAAATTGCAGCTTTTCTTGTAATACATCAGTACTGTTTTGAGAACTGATTATGTAATACATTGTACTACAGTGCATGTAATTAAATGGCCTGCAAATTTAAAAGATTTTTGCATTTTATTTGATGTAATTTGGAGTAGATATGGCAGAGTTGCAGTATTTTCTTTCAGAATCACTGGTAGAACCTGCATCAGCAAGTTCGCATTTTACTTTTTCCCTTTTTGTTGCTTTTCAGCTTTCTCTGGGTTTTGCAAAAAGTTAAAGGCTAAAAAGTGAAAAAGCTAACTACCAGTCAACAACCTTAGACTACAGGTGTTCTATATCAGGGTTCATGTATGTAGTAAGTATGGAATGAATTGAGGACGTTGCTGTGCATGATGTAGTCTGCCAACATCCATCCTAACGTTGAGCCTGGCCTGGTCAGCGTTAGTTGTGGTGTCGAAGATGGAAAGAAAGAGGGATGTGCGACAAAGTGGTGTGTTGGCATTATTGATTTTCAGACTCTGACGTGATGGTAACCCGATGTTGAACATTCGATCATGCCACCAGCTTGAACCTCCTCCATGTCAACCACACTTGGGCGACCTTCTTAGATGTCCATTGGCATGTCCTGCCCAAGTCCCACCTTCAATCAAGTTGAAACACTTTAACCCTCTTGTGGTGACAAGGTCATTTGAGTGCATTGGCCAGTTCTTGGTGTTGGGTTCTGGATCCAGGCCGAAGGTACTTCCTCCCCTTTTCCTATCTGTTTATGCTTCTGAGTCTTCCATTTTCTAGCAGGAGATTTGCTAGTTGGCCTGCAAGATTTATGTAGTGGGATTTGTAGAGATAGTATTGTTAGTGTTACTCAGAGAGACACATTTCGCTTTTTCATAGCTTTTCTGCTTTTTCTGGTCTTCAAGTAACACAAAAAGTAGCCAGCTTTTTTGGATTAGCCACGTAGCTTTTTTGACCTGCCACTTTTGTCCCTTTTTGCCGCTTTTTTCCCTTGTGCAAGTGGAAAAAAGCTATTTGTTAAACTACTGATGTGGGTGATGTGACACCAATTATGTCATATATATTGCTACATTTTATGTAATCGGACTGCAGGGAATTTTACCTTTTTTCTCCATTTTATTTTATGTAATTTGGAGTAAATCTGATAGAGTTACAGTATTTTCTTTCAGAATTGTGAATATGACCTGCAGTGATGACATAAGCGATGACATAGGACCAGGCTCCCAGCTAGGGCTCAGACGAGCCCGGTCCTACGTCATCGCCTAGTCACCATTTTTGCGAAAATAAAGATTTATATGTATCTCTGCCAATTCTGGTCCAAATGACACTTCAGTCACCCACTAAGAACTGACTATTAGTCTTGCAAACTCCATGAATACTACGGGACTAAATGTCAGGGTGTATATCTATATTGTATATATCCTGGGGCTTGTATATCTCCACTTTTACGTGAATATATTTTGATGTCCAATGTCACACCAAATATATTTCTAGTGTGTCACACACCCCAAAATATATTTCTTCACTGAGATGGACACCAAATATATTTCTTATGCCTGGACCCTGAATTGTGACTGTCACACTGTAGAAATATATTTCTGGTCTGGGATGGACTTAGGATATATTTTGCAGCTGGGGTTGACCAAGGATATATTTCTTCAGCCACTAGGGGTGTCTGGGGTCCCAGTTTCTAAATAAAAAAACTTGTGATTTTCTGTAATGTGGGACATATATTCCAGATGATGTTTCTACTATTTTTAGGGTTTTAGCCACCATCTGGAGCTGTGTTCCCTTGACTGTTTGTAGGATATACATAGACCATTAGCATGGCTTCCATGAAGGCTGCAACAGTCTGACTGTCCATTTTTTTCTTATGGCACTTGAATATTGTGGATAAGAAAAAACCCCTTTGCCTGGGAGGACTATGACTGGGGGAATGAACATCATAGATCAAAACCATGTTCAGCAATGAACATGGTTAATCCAAACTGTTCAAGTTGGAGGACTATGACTTGAGCAATGAACATTCTAGATCAACAGAACTGGTCAAGTTGGAGGACTATTATATATTTACATATACTTATAAGAAACACGGGAACCGTGCTGTGACGCTAGGTGACAGGATAGCAGAATGAGGTAAAGGTGCAGGCAATGCAGATGGATGCACAAGATTGGAGTGCAAGTTGGCTGAGGAGGTGTTGGGAGTGGTTCCAACTTGAGGGGATCCATGTGAGGTTTGGGATGTGTGCAGAGGTGTCGTGCATTGCTTATATTGAAGGCAAGGAGGAAGAGGGAGTAGGGGTGGCTGCAATGTAAGAAAAAAAAGAGTTGGGGACTAGGCAGGCTTGCCTGCCGCTAAAGCCTGTGATAGTAACGGAGACTAGGTGGCTGTGAAATGACTATGCAGCCACAAACATGGCAACTTTTTGCAGGCCCCCGAAGCTCATGCCATTTCTTGTCTGCAACTTGCAAGTCTGTCTGTATATTCTAAACCAACATGATATTGATGTACTACATTGATTGGGGTAGCATAGTTAAATATTTGCACCTTGAGAAAAGCAATGCTGGACACAAGTGTGGTGTTCCATTTCAGCCTGAGTAACACTTGGAACTAGAGTGACTAGGGCATTATCAAATTCTACTTGTGAGACAGCCACCAGTAAGTCATCAGGTGCTGCAAGTTCAGACAGAAAATATTGCAGGGTCATTGGATAGGGATGTTGACCCAAACTTTCTGGTACTTTGTTTGTGTCAGCTGAGAGAAGTATGTCAATAATAAAAGTGCAAAAAACTTCTGCATTGACCTACCTATCTTGGACTCCAAAAAGTCTGCTTTGCATAACATTGCATTGAACATTGCATCTGAGCAAAGAGCATAGAAATCAGCCCCAGTGTAGTTAAAGGGGCACTGCTCCGCAACACAACCCAAGTCTATGTCTCGATCAAGTCGAAAGTTCCTTGTCAGGGCTTGAAGAATATTGACCTGGGCTTGGTGGGACTCACTCACACCCAGATAGAGCAGACAATCAAATCTATACTCATTATTCATGTGCTCGAGAAAAGTCAAGAAAAGATTGGAGACGAACCTTCCAGGTCATAAGAGGGCAGGATTGAGGTGATCACTCATGCATCTATTTTTAGATGAGTTCTCCTTTCTATGAGGCTCTTGTCTCAACAGCTCACTCTCTAAGCCATATAAGTTTTCACTCAGCATTAGAACAGCTCTCGCGATAACAGCTGACTCTATCTATGTAGTATTACTGTTACCTTTTTCATCACCCACCTCCTTATATTGTATACTATGTAGCACTTGTCTATTGTTATACCTCTAATAAAAATGGCAGCATGCACCCAATTTCTGACTTTTGGCTATTTCCTCTCAAAACCTTCTCAAACTGCCTCTGCAAATGTCCACAAGCCCAGACATCATTGGCACTGTATAAAATTACAGTCAGTGTATGGTGGATATGCATTTTCTTTACACATCTTCTTGGTATATATATTTGCAAAAATATATCCACAGTAAATATCCACTCCCCTTGAACTGTGTGAGACTATCATCCTTGCATATATCACAGAATATATCCAAATGACAGTATATATACTTAGAAGATATATCTGAAGTTATATATCCAAGTAACAGTACATATACACTTTACACATCCTCTTGATATATATTTGCAAAAATATATCCATAGTATATATCCAAATAACAGGATATATGTACTTAATAATATCTGAAGTTATACATATATCCAAGAACAGTGCAGATATACTTAGTATATTCATGTGTAGAATTCAGGAGAGAAAGGGACAGTTTATTCAATATAACTACATAATGTTACATTACTACCTTAAATACTAAATAAAGGGAAGGGGGAGGGAATGAGGGAGGGAGGTTGTAGGCAGTGAGGAAGAGGGGTGGGGGTGGTGGCCAATGAGGGAGAGGGGAGAGGGGTGGTGGCCAATGAGGAAGAAGGGAAAGGGGTGGTGGGCAATCAATGAGGGAGAAGGGAAAGGGGTGGTAGGCAATGAGGGAGGGGGAAAAGGGTGGTGGGCAATGAGGGAGGGAAGAAGGGGGTGTAGGTAATGAGGGAGAGGGGGAGGGGTGGTAGGCAGTGAAGGAGAGGGGTGGTGGGCAGTAGGTAGAGGGGCAGGGGGTGGTGGGCAGTGAGGTAGAGGGGAAGGGGTGGTGGGCAGTGAGGGTGGGCTATTGAGCCTTGTCGACAGGTGTGGGTGGTGGGTGCTCATAGTGTCTTTGTCGTCGCCATCCATCGTTTGTAGGCCCTCATCGTTGTTGTCCATCATTTGCACACCCCCATCATCGTTGTGGTCCGTCATTTGCATGCCTGGCTCCTTGTCGTCATCCATCCTTTGTATGCCCTCCTTCTCCTCGTTGTCCGTATGCCGTTGTTGTTGTTGTTGTTGTTGTTGTCCATACGCTGTCATTGTTGTCATCTGTACACTGTTGTTGTTGTTGTTGTTGTCTGTTGTCTGTATGCTGTTGTTGTCATTGTCGTCCGTCATCTGTACGCCGTCGTCGTTGTCTGTGTCTTTTGCCCTCTGGTGTCCTCGTCACTGGGGACGTTTTGCGTCATGGCATGGTGATGTGGGGTACTAGCTGTCAATCGCCAGTTGGTGGTCAATGGTTGTGGTGTTGTGTTAGTTATGTGTGTGGTAGTAAACATGGGAGGGCTTACTGTATCCATTATATACTGTCAACAATGACGACGTGATTGTTGTCATTGTCGTTGTCATCCGTCTGTGTTGCATAGTGCCACGTTGCAGACTGCGACGTGGCCCCGCTGGCTCGTGAGGTCGTTCGTGGCTTTAGGGCCATTGTGTGAGCCGCTCGTGGGTGCTGGTGGTTGATTGTCCTGGGTGCTGGTCGTCATTTGCCCGTCGTTGTTTCCGTTGAGTGGGGTTGGCGTGGTTGCTAGGCAGCCGTGGTCATCTGTTGGGTGTTGGTCGTCATTTGCCGTTTGTTTTCGTCGTGTGTGTGGTTGTTGTTGTTTTTGGGTGAGTGGGGTTGTTTGCGGTGGTGGGGGTTCCGTTACCTGGCATGGCGGTGGGGTGGTGGTGGGGTGGATGTTGGTGTTGATGTTGGATTCTTGGAAAGATGTAACATCAGTAAGTCACAGTGTGTGACATTGTTCAAACTCACCCGCACACCCAAATTTTAATCTGTAGTGCCCACTATTTCTATTCAAATTCTGTAGTGTCCATTATTAAATTTTGTAGTATCCTATTTCTCATTTCACAACCTTGTAATGTCCACTTTGTGGGAATACAAAAGCTTGTAGAGTCCAGTTCTTGGGACTATCAAAGTTTGCAGTATGCTTGTAGTGTTTGCTTTTTGGGACTATACAAAAATTTGTAGTGTCCTCTTTTTCATTACAAGAGTTTGTCCTGTCCACTTTTATTACAGAAATTTGTAGTATCCTCTTTTTAAGAGTACAAAATTTTGTAGTGCCTGATTTCTTTTACCACAAAAGTTTGTATTGTCCGCTTTTTCATTACAAAATTTTGTAATGTTCACTTTTTGGGACTACAAGAATTTGTAGTCTCCTCTTTTTTCATTACCTGGTTTTTCATTACAAAATTTTGTAGTGCCAGCTTTTTGAGACTACCATTTTTTAATACAAAATGTTGTAGTGAGTTTAACACACTGTGACTTAGTCACAATGATGTTACTTCTTTCCTCTCCACAACCACCACACATCAATGTCAACACCAATGCTCCAGCCATAGATGTAGTCCTAGCCCTACAAGGTGTGCAATTGCCTTGCACACCATTTGCCAACTGATGTGCAATGTTCTTTGCCTACTTTTGCTTGCATTCTGCTTGCCTTTAAAAAATCACCCTGGGGGGTGAAAATTTGGTTTTTTTGGGTGAAATATCAATATCTGGCATCAGATATGATAGAAAAATCAAAAATAGCTTGCTAATGTTTGAAATCTGTTCTATTTTAGGATCCAACATGTTTGTGATATATAACAAATCTAAATATAGCTCAGATATGTTTTATGATATAAAATTCTTAGAAATGGTACACCCTGGATCAGTATTGATGACTGGTATGTTTTCCTGTATCCTGTGTATGTTTCTCTTGCCAAAAGAGCATCCACATATGTTTTTTCCATGTCAAAATCCCTCTGAAAAAGCTGGATTTCACCAGAATATTTCAGTTGTCATAGTTCTCATTTTTCTCCTTCAAATTTAGTGTTACAGCTACTCAGAGCTACCAAGTGATGTAGAAATATATTTCCGATTTTTTCCAAAAATTTCCGCCTCAATCGGAGGTGTGGAGATGATGGATGCACAAGTCATGTTCTAGACTCGCTAGCCAGTCGTTCTGAGGTGTTTGCCACTTGTTGTGGCTTTGTTGTGGGGGTCAAACATCAGGTGGACTGCGAAAAATAAGAACACCTCAGAACGACTGGGACAAACGAACACAGTTTGGCAGGGACCCCTGCGTGTGACGCTGACTTAGAGAAATTTCCGCGAACATTCACCCACCTCAAAACACCCATCCGAAACATCACAAAAAAAAGTTTTTCTGGCTACACCTTTAGATAGTTTATTTGATTCAAATAATGCGATTACAGTAGATTTGAAAAAGTAGATTTTTTTTGACACATTGAGGACTATGACAACGTTAAATGCGACACGCGTCACAGGTGTGGGAGCAGCTGAGACACGCGTTCGCTTTTCTGCAACATCAACCATTGACCGCTTTGCTACCCTCTTCTGCTTCTGCTTTGGTATGGACTTGAATGGGAGGGTTTTGATTTCTGCCAAGAGTTCGTCACCGTAAGTCCCAAACCATGCCCATCCACCAATCACACGTTCTAACCCAATCGAATTTTCAATAGGGCTTGCCATGGAGGCCAGCTTCTTGAGCGCACCATCATTAAGGATTCCCGCAGGGCTGAAGATCGCATTGTCAAAGTCGTGGTTCCAAATCTTGGTACGCCATTCTGAGAGGCTCCACTTTGTTGTGGGATTAACGGCTTCATACGATGCAGCCGTTTTCCAAGAATTTGGCTGAGGTGGAGCTGGGCGCATACGGTTCAGAAGCTTGGGGTACAAATATCACAGCAAGGGACTGTCAGGGCTTTTCAACAGCGCTATTAAGTAAGTTGGTCATTCAATATTAATGCAAAGGCTTACAGGCTTTCTCGTTTCCATAGATATTGGTCAATACACCTTGACAGCAATTTGTCAACTGAACAACAATTGAGGATACATCCACAGGAACATCAACCCCTGTCGCAAACCTCAACTCGTCTACCAGGTCCTGAAAAACTCCCAACCCCTCAACTAACTGAGTCCACCCCTTGGAAATCCAGCAGCGACGCCAGGCGAAGATGTCGGCAAAGGCATATTGGTGGATGAGAATGTTGAGAGCGAGCCCGAGGAAGCGAGATTGAGAGGAAAGGATGGTAGAGAAGAACACTCCGATGGTGATGAAAGCTCAGAGGAAGTCTTGAGTAGCGGTCGAGTTGTGTTGTCGTTGTGATTGTGCAGTACAGATTATGAACCGTTTTTTTTCACCAAGTCCCACGTCACAAAAGCGTGACCCTGCCAAAGGGTGTTCGTTTCTCCCAGCCGTTTCTGAACGTAGCTTGCGGAGTTTGAAGAAACGGATGGTCACGAGCCTAGTCATGTTCTGGATGACCTTTTCCAGGTAACAAACAATTGTCAACAAAGCCAGCTTTCGAGAGGAAAATCATGGAAATGCATTTTGGAGGGTGTCATTCATATTATTGATTGTATCAAGTTCATATTTCCTCAGTTGCAACTTGTTTTTGACATTCATATGACTTTTGGTATTTTCATTGAGCAGCATTTGGATGGATGGCTCAGGTTCCAGCTGGATGACGTTGCAAAAGGCATTGCCAAATAGTCGCAAACAGTTGCCTCCATGTGGCCAGATCCTCAAAAGGCATGCTATTCATTCTGTACACCTAAATTTAATGAAACACAAACATTCTGGTACTCTACAAGTAGAATACAGCCCGATTTTTCATGTTTCACGTTCATGGCACCCTCGCAAGTAGATGGATGCAACGTTGTGAACTCGGATGACACCTTTGAAGCTTTAGACAAATAGATGCAAACTTCTTAAACACATTGAAAACACCGGAAATACAACTGACATTGAGCAAGGAGAGCAAGGCAACATCATTCTGACAATGGTAATACATCTTAACATGATTAATTTCCAACTTTTACCTTAGACTTTCATCAGAAGTTGGCTAAAAATTGCAGAGAGAGGAGTATCTCTGTTTTCTAAGATAAAAAACATATCATTCCAGCAACTTGTAACTTAAAACCTGGCAGCTATAGCCTACTCATACCTACACATAAGTGGAACATTATTAGGACAGGCATTGTAACTTTTGAGTGAAATAACACACCTGAAAGTCATGTTCCCATTTTTCAATATTTAGGAGGTTTTTAAAACATAGAATTGTGTTGGGAAACCTTTCTCTGCTTGCCTAATATTCAAGGGATTAGATTCACCTGATCTCAGCTAAAGGTGGATGCCAGTATAAATTTTCTGAGGACTATATTCACTTTGATAATGAAGGATTTGTTGTGAAGGTCACTGAATAGAGTGAATGTGGTCTGATTTAAACTATACTGTGTCCACAATAACCATCCAATAGCTATGAAATTTACATAGATATCTTCAGAATGAAAGCCTTAATGGATTCACAAAAATTTATGGAAACCAGAGGATTGTGTAGATACAGGTAATGGGATAGGTGTAGCTGGGTCACAGTAATGCAACTGAAAGTGCCGGAAACTCAGCTGTAGATTGAAATTCTTCTGACTTTTACTCCCTGCCTGGTAAATACATAGTGCTACCTATCTCAAATGTTAGTGCTATTCCTTAGGACCTTTAATTCCATTTTTCCATATTTCTTTTCTCTCAATAACGAGTGTGCGTGCAGGTGCGCGTATCGCTCTTCAGCGCTCGGCATTTTCCGAGCGCTGTTGATGGGTGGTTGACACATCGATGCCTGCCGCTCAACCCTCCCCTCGACAACCGACTTCATCGGTCTTATTCCACTCCGATCAAAACTCCCCAAATCCAAGGCCTCACTCGAGTCATCGTCTATCGAACGACCTCCCCTCGACGTTTTCGCAGCAAACATAACATGCAGAGGGGAAATAGGGACATGTCGGGAGGAATACACTCAAGTGTTTTCGGTGAGTTCTTGCATTTTCGCTGGCTTGCATTTGTGGTCACCCATCCCTTGTTTATTATAGTCTGACCTTCGCTGACGCCATCCTCACCACTCCATCCAACCAAACGAAGTACAACAACCGATTCACTGTTCAATGTCATTGGACCGACACATGACCAACATGATTACGGACAACGACACAGGACAACGACAACACGACAAAACACAGAAACGGGGCAACGACGATGGCGCTACAATGCCCAGGACAACGTGGTGACCTTGCAGGACGACTACGACACAACTACAAGGCAGGACGACAAGGCAGGATGACAAGCGGTGAGCATACAGCTGAGTTGAGGGTATTCGAGGAGAGCATACTCTTTTTTTACAAGGTCTTGAGAGCTGTCTACCCATCTTTTTATAATGTATATTCAGATTCCGTATTGGATCCTTTTTAGTGCCTTTTATCTCCCTGTATGTCGTGTCGTAGAGTAGCTACCATTTTTTTTCAATCTTGTTTACATTTGTTTACCAACAGCATCTAAGGCCCCAAAGTCATCCAAAATCGGTTTGTTGCATCCAGCTATTTCGGTCAAATTTGGTGGAGGGAAATTATCTAGGAGTGTCAGGACATTATCAAACATATATTTGGTAGAGTTTCACATTTTCTTTCTTGGAGAAACAAAGTTGTAAAGCATAAATATCTCTTCAGAATTCAACCTGTACATTGTTGACAATTATGTACCAATGGCATCAAAAGGCCCAAGGTCATCCGAAATGGATTTGTCGCATCCAGCCTATTTCGGTCAGATTTGACAGAGGGAAACTATGTAAGAGTGTCAGAACATAATCAAATATATATTTGGTAAAGTTTCAGGTGTTGTTTCTAGGAAAAACAAAGCTGTAGGACATATCTATCTCCTCAGAATTTGAACTGTGCATTGTTGACATATACATATACAGTTGAGTGCAAAAAGAATGAAGGTTGGTTCATTTTTCTGGTTCTTTCTAAGAATCTATTGTACCTCAAATGTATTTGTGTATTCTTTTACATTATGTAGTTGTGTTACACTTCCCTTGGTATGGACTAATTTCAGTGAAAGCTGGAGCCTTGAGAAGGTTTTTATTCTGGAGGCCATTTTTGGCATCGAAAAGAAAAATATG
>NW_001889932.1:14399-16648 GCF_000143565.1 Laccaria bicolor S238N-H82 | reverse complement strand
GAAAGTCATGTGATGACGACGTCGACAAGGGTGTACAAACGACGGACGACCACAAGAGTGAACAGACGACGGATGACCACAAGGGTGTATGAACCACAGACGATGACAAGAGCGAATGGACAACAACAAGAGCGAACAGACAACGATGAGGGCGTATGAACCATGGATGATGACAAAAGCGAAGAGACGATGGGCGACAATGAGGGCGTACAAACGACGGATGACAACGACGACGAGGGCGTACAGACGACTGACGACAACGATGACGAGGGACTACAAACAATGCACAGCAACGACAAAGACACGATGAGCACCCACCACCCACACACAGCGACGAGGCTCAATACCCCACCCCCACCTTCACCCCCCCTCTCTCTCACTGCCCACCAACCCCTTACCCCTCCTTCATTAACCACTTCCTCCCCTTTACTGCCCATCACCCCCTCACCCTCTACCTCACTGCCCACCACCCTCCCCCTCTACCTCACTGCCCACCACCCTCCCCCTCTACCTCACTGCCCACCACCACCCCTCTCCTTCACTGCCCACCACCCCTCTCCCCTCCCTCATTGCCCACCACCCCTCTCCCCTCCCTCATTGCCCACCACCCCCACCCCTTTTCCTCACTGCCTACCACCTCCCTCCCTCACTCCCCCTTCCCTTTATTTAATATTTGATGTAGTAATGTAACTTTATGTAGTTATATTGAATAAACTGTGTCTTTCTCTTACATAAATCTACTAAGTGTATGTACACTGTTACTTGGATATATGTATAACTTCAGATATATCTATCAAGTATATATATCCTGTTATTTGGATATATCTGTGGTTTTTACTGTGGATATATGTGTCTTTGCAAATATATAAATCAAAAGGATGTGTAAAGTGTATATGTACTGTTACTTGGATATATAACTTCAGATATATCTTCCAAGTATATACTGTGGTTTGGATATATTCTGTGATTATATGCAAGGATGATAATTTCACACAGTTCATGGGAAGTGGAAATTCACTGTGGATATATTTTTGCAAATATATATATCAAGAAGATGTGTGAAGAAAATACATATCACAATATATTGGCAGTAATTTTATACAGTACCAATGACAACCAGGCTTGTGCACATTTTCAGAGGCCATTTGAGAAGGAGTTGAGAGAAAATAGCAAAAAATCAGAAATCAGAACATGAGAAATTGGGTGCAACATGCACCTGATTCTGGCCATTTCCATTAGAGGTATGACAATACACGAGTTCTACATAGTATATAATATAAGGAAGTGGGTGACAAAAAGATGACAGTAATACTATGTAGATAGAGTAAACTGTTATTGTGAGAGCCCTTCTGATGGTGAGTGAAGACTTACCTGGCTGAGGGAGCAAGCTGTTGAGACAAGAGCCTTATAAGGTAGCAGACAGCCATACCTCGCTAATGTCACATGATCCATCCCAAAACAGTTATTTTTGACAGAAACACTTCTCAAATATTTACCATGCAGGATTTAGCAAATTGAGCCAGAACATTTTGTAGAGAATGCTATCAAATGAGCAACTACCAATTTTCTTGGTGGAAAATTAAGATCTTGAGGAGGAGTTTTGAAATTGGTGTTGCGTATGGTAGCACATTACGTGAATCAAAGCACACTCTGTGAAATCTGTATAATTGAAACTCCTTCAGATTTTCAAATCAAGTTCTGAAAACTTGCAAAAGCACCCTGAATACCAATTCAATTAAAATGTTCAGCTCAATTTTGCAGCAGTACACATTGCTCTTCCATTATCGTCTACTTTGTAGAAAGTCGCCCAATTAGGACAGCTCATGTGATGTTAGTGAGGTATGGCTGTCCACTACCTTAGAAAGGAGAGACAAGAGCCTTATAGAAAGGAGAACTCTCATCTCACTTGTGAGTTATCAGCTATAAGGGAATCTAAAAATAGATGCATAAGCTGTAGCAGGTGTTCCATGAGTAATAAGTTACGAGTCCTCTGAGTTTACGAAGAGACTCATTTATTCCCCAGGATCTTGAGACTTTTTTCAGCGTGGTAACGCTGAAATTTGACTTTCTCCCACGAAAGTGATTTCTTCCCACGATCAGCTGCCTGCTCAGCATTGACGACTTTGCCAGTCTACTCTACTATTTCTTAGTTATCACTTGCTTTTAGTCCTATCCATGTTGTCATTGATGTAGGTGGTAGCTAATGTATTGCTCTACTTGGCTGTCAGACTCTAACATATGAATATATT
>NW_001889932.1:9541-14349 GCF_000143565.1 Laccaria bicolor S238N-H82 | reverse complement strand
AGTGTGACATGCTTAGAATATATCCGAGCGATGTACACCACTGAAACATTTCTTGCCACTTTGGCACACCTCAAATATTTCTGGCCAGTTTGACTTGGCTCAAATATTTCTTACCAGTCTGACACACTTCAAATATTTCTTACCAGTCTGAACCCCTTCAAATATTTCTGACCACTTTCACTTGACTAGGATATTTTTGAACACAATTTATCTACCCAAAAATTTCTGGTCACAATATTAAAGGTCAAACATTTTCTACCCAATCCAATATTATATTTTCTCCCAAGGCAAGAAAAATAAATGGCCGCACAACCTATTAGCCTGGATACATTCTTACATTTTACAAGGCTAATAGCTTGTTCAAGGTGGGTGACTGAAGTGCATGGCAGTCATTTCAAACTTACGTGCCTCCATAAGATCTTCCAATGATGGTCCCCATGAATCTGGCATAGGTTTGTGAGGATCAATCATATGTGTTTTGTCTTGCCAGTTGTTGCATAAGCATGCTAAGAATTCTGCACGCAAGACCATCTGATAGACTACTTCTTCACTTATATTCTTCTTCATAGCCATTGTTACACATTTCCACTCCTCAATGAGCCAATCTTGCATGGCACTTCTCTCATATGATAGTCTCCTTTCTTCCTCATTACATCTATCCAACTCAAGCATGGATTTTATTCCCTTTCGAACATTTTCATCACCCAACCAATTGGGGATTTCTCCTCCAGGTAAAAGATCAGTCTCATCTAGGCCCACATCTTGCCATATGTCATCATCAACATCCAGCTTGAACAATCCATCACTGGCAATAGGATGAGGTGCATGAGCACCACATGGTGCTTGTTTCTTCTTAATCATAGCCTCCAACTCTCCACATAACTCATTGTATTTTTTTGCAAGCTGTTGAATACCAGGTTCCTTCCGCTTGATTTGAGACACTGAGTGGTCCTGTAGCTTCTTATCTGCATTAGTGAGGTATAATACTGATATCAGTATTTATAGCCTACCATTGGTATTTGTTTTACGGTAAGCTCTTTCCAATCCATCAAGTTCAAATTTTTGCTGCTGAAGTCTGGTTCTCAACCTCTTTTTTAAGTCCAAGGCATTTATCCGGACTTTTAAGAATTTGTTTCCCAGTAGCCGATCAAGCCAGAGTCAGCCATCTGTTCCCAGCATTCCACGTTTACTTTTGTAGGCTCTCTCTAGTTTGTTGCATTTCTCTTTGAGTTCAGCAAGTGTCACTCTAACTTCAGAGAGATCCCACCCATCTTCATACTGCCCAGACTGAATCATACCCTAAAACTTGTATATCTCTTTATTGCACGAATCTGTATCCTCTTTCAATTGCATAATCTCTTCAATGAGTTTATCTGCCAGATTCTTGGATTGACAGGGCATTGGCTTAGTCTGTGCAACCAGTTGAGCAGCCCATTCCTCTCTTAGAATATCTTCAGTGATATCTAAATCTGCTAGCTCATCTAAAACACCAAGAGCTTCTGACTTGCACCATCTGTAAGTCCAAAGCCTATACACTTTCTTGGGTGATAAATGAGCTGGCAAGCCCATTGATGGCCATAAGCATGAAAAACTGATATAGCCCAGATGAGTCTATCATGAAAGTCTTTCAGAAAGCCCCATTTAATACAACTATGATGAAGATGACAGCCAATATCATAGAGCACACCCACTCTAGCAGTTGAGGGTAAATGGTTGAACAAACGTTCTAAAAGAACCAGAGCACAGTGTTGCTTCTCTCCTGCAGAAGTCATGTTTACCAGCCATAAGACACGATCATGTCGACAGAGAAGAGCCATGAGTCCAGTATCAGAAAAGAACTGAGTGCTAGCTTTAACTCGTTTTTCATCTGCAGCAGTAAAAGAGTCTCCACACATGTTCAGCACAGAGTTTGGAACTTTGAGTCCAGGCTCACACAAGTCAGGATTTTCATCCTTCTGAGGCTGTAAAGGACTATCTTGTGACTTTTTACCTTTTGAACCAGACTTGGGCTCTGGGCGTATTTCATTGACTATATCCTCCATTGCCTTGACATCTTCTGAAGAGACGAATGCTGTATCTGGGTGCTTCTGAGGGGCAGGTGGCTCTTGACCCTGAGCCTTTCCCGACTTTTGCTTGAAACAAGCATCCAAGCATACAATGAAATCAACCCTTACAAAAAAAAAGTTGAGATCACAATAATAGTGTTGGCCAAAAACTCCACATACAAATCATCAGGCTTTGACCAATCTTTTCCACCAAAGCACAAAGGACACTGTCCTCTCAGATAGTCACTTGGTCTTTCCAAGTTTGGTTACGAGTCCTCTGAGTTTACGAAGAGACTCGTTTATTCCCCAGGATCTTGAGACTTTTTTCAGCGTGGTAACGCTGAAATTTGACTTTCTCCCACGAAAGTGATTTCTTCCCACGATCAGCTGCCTGCTCAGCATTGACGACTTTGCCAGTCTACTCTACTATTTCTTAGTTATCACTTGCTTTTAGTCCTATCCATGTTGTCATTGATGTAGGTGGTAGCTAATGTATTGCTCTACTTGGCTGTCAGACTCTAACATATGAATATATTGCCTCCATTTTCACATTTGTGTAACTATACTCCTTTACATTAAAGATATAATGATTGAGGTCATGACAACTTTGGTGGCATATTTTTAGGGAGTGTGTGGGTATCCTAATGAGCCCAGGGCCATGCAAAATGAGCCACCATGAGAAGGTCCTGGGCAGTTGGTGAGTATGAATGCAAAAAGACAAAAATAGAACGTAACATATCTTCAAGAGTGCTTAACTAGTTCATAGGCAGTTTTTGGGAGCATCTTCAGGGTGTGTGGAGGTATCCAAATGAGTCCAGAACCAGAAAATGAAGCAGAATCAGGTGCTGAGGAGTTCTGAGCACAAGGGCAAAAGAGCGAAAAATATAAACTCACATAGCTTCATAAGACCTCAACTGTTTTTTAAACGGCTTTGAGTGGCATATTTGTGGAGTATGGGGGTATCCAAACAAGCCTGGGACCACAGAAAATGGACAAGAATGAGGTACTAAGGAGTTGTAAGCATGAGGGCAAAAGAGCGAAAATGGAAACTGACCTAGCTCCACGAGACCTTAACCGTTTTGTAAGCGGTTTTTGGGAGCGTCTTCATGGAGTGTGGGGGTATGCAAACAAGCCCTTGACCACAAAAAACGGAGCAGATTAAGGTCCTGGGGAGTTGTGAGCATAATGGCAAAAGAGCGAAAATACAAACTGCCCTAGCTCCACAAGACCTTGACCGTTTTGGAAACGGTTTTGGGGAGCGTCTTTATGGAGCGTGGGGGTATCCAAACGAGCCCTTCAACCACAGAAAACAAAGAAAATTAAGGTCCTGGGGAGTTGTGAGCATAAGTGCAAAAGAACGAAAATGCGAACTGACCTAGCTCCACGAGACCTTAACCGTTTTGGAAACGGTTTTGGGGAGCGTCTTCGTGGAGCATGGGGGTATCCGAACGGGCCTGGGACCACAGGAAACAGAGCAGATTAAGGTACTAAGGAGTTGTAAGCATGAGGGCAAAAGAGCGAAAATGGAAACTGACCTAGCTCCACGAGACCTTAACCGTTTTGTAAACGGTTTTTGGGAGCGTCTTCATGGAGTGTGGGGGTATGCGAACGAGCCCTTGACCACAGAAAACAGAGCAGATTAAGGTCCTGGGGAGTTGTGAGCATAAGGGCAAAAGAGCGAAAATACAAACTGACCTAGCTCCACAAGACCTTGACCGTTTTGGAAACGGTTTTGGGGAACGTCTTTATGGAGCGTGGGGGTATCCAAACGAGCCCTTCACCACAGAAAACAAAGAAAATTAAGGTCCTGGGGAGTTGTGAGCATAAGTGCAAAAAAACGAAAATACAAACTGACCTAGCTCCACAAGACCTCAACCGTTTCATAAACGGTTTTGGGGAGCGTCTTCATGGAGCGTGGGGGTATCCAACCGAGCCCTTGACCACAGAAAACAGAGAAAATTAAGGTCCTGGGGAGTTGTGAGCATAAGTGCAAAAAAGCGAAAATACGAACTGACCTAGCTCCACAAGACCTCAACCGTTTCATAAACGGTTTTGGGGAGCGTCTTCATGGAGCGTGGGGGTATCCAACCGAGCCCTTGACCACAGAAAAGAGAGAAAATTAAGGTCCTGGGGAGTTGTGAGCATAAGTGCAAAAGAGCGAAAATACAAACTGACCTAGCTCCACAAGACCTCAACCGTTTCATAAACGGTTTTGGGGAGCGTCTTCATGGAGCGTGGGGGTATCCAACCGAGCCCTTGACCACAGAAAACGGAGAAAATTAAGGTCCTGGGGAGTTGTGAGCATAAGTGCAAAAAAGCGAAAATAGAAACTGACCTAGCTCCATGAGACCTCAACCGTTTCGTAAACGGTTTTGGGGAGCGTCTTCATGGAGTGTGGGGGTATCCAAACGAGTTCAAGATCATGAAAATAGAAGAAATTGACAGAGAACTTTCATTGTGTTTGGACTAGCCAAGACAGCAATGTACCATTCCAGCAACAAACTACACACAGCCACATGAGCAAGAGTCAAGACACGCATTATAAGTTGACCAGATCCCCACCCAAATAAAATATTGCTGTGAGATGGATATGGTAGACATGTGGCACTCGAATTGTTTGGACTGGCCAAGACAATGACAAGCATGCAAAGGAAACAGACAAGATGTGGTAGATAGATACATTGCACAAATCGTTTGGACTGGCCAAGACGACAAAGAGTGCAAGACAGCAAAGCAAACAGCACACCACCTGCTTGGATGGGC
>NW_001889932.1:5986-9491 GCF_000143565.1 Laccaria bicolor S238N-H82 | reverse complement strand
ATGGTTTTGATCCACAATGTTCAACCATGAGAAAGAACTGGACAGTCAGACTGTTGGAGCCTTCATGTAAGCCATGATAGTGGTCTATATCCTACAAACAGTCAAGGAAACACAGCTCCAGATGGTGGCCAAAACCCTAAAAATAGTAGAAACATCATCTGGAATATATGTCCCACATTACAGAAAATCACAAGTTTTTTTTTAGAAACTGGGACCCCAGACACCCCTAGTGGCTGAAGAAATATATCCTTGGTCAACCCCAGCTGCAAAATATATCCTAAGTCCATCCCAGACCAGAAATATATTTCTACAGTGTGACAGTCACAATTCAGGGTCCAGGCATAAGAAATATATTTGGTGTCCATCTCAGTGAAGAAATATATTTTGGGGTGTGTGACACACTAGAAATATATTTGGTGTGACATTGGACGTCAAAATATATTTATGTAAAAGTGGAAATATACAAGCCCCAGAATATATACAATATAGATATACACCCTGACATTTAGTCCCGTAGTATTCATGGAGTTTGCAAGACTAATAGTCAGTTGTTAGTGGGTGACTGAAGTGGTCACCGGATAAATTTATGCCATACAGGGAACATGCTCCCACCCGGATTCGTTCACGAAATATGGTATACGATGATCCAGAATGGCTCAGGACATCAATCGGCTTTTGGAACATCTTATGCTTCTGTGGAGTTTTCTATGGCTCGCCATTTGCTCGGGATGATGGTCGTCATTTCGAGAGTCTGGATGATTGGAATGCCTTCAAAGAAAACAAAGCAGAAAGCCATTTCGTTGTCAAATCTGCTTATGGGTCTTTGCAAGGTGATCGTGTTCCTGAATACTGGGAAAAGAGACATTTATGGGAACCCCTGATCAATAAGAAGGATCTGAGTCTCACCGAGGTCTATCAGTTCTTGCCTCAGTCTTCAGTTGATGGTGGAAGGTCTGAAAAAAACGAACGAACAAAGGGCAGCAACAAAGCAACTCCAAAGAAGGTGTTTGTCAATATAGGCTCTCTAACAGCCATTCTCATTATAGGAGATCTGGTCTATGCAGGCATATTGCCCATGCCTTCTCCTCTTGAATGGGGTGAATTTATTGGAAAGGTGTCAAAGGGCGCGTTGGATGCTATAACCATGCTTGGGCTAATTGATGAGGACACTACAGTGCCACAGGCATTTGTGGAACTTGACAAGTTTGTCAACCGTGTGTTGACTGCAGAAGAAAAGGCTGCCATGACATATGATGTCTTGACTGGTGAACACGGTCTTTGTAAGTATAAACGGTTATATAGTAGAAAACTATAACTTAGCAGTTATTGCTACTACTTTGATGTATTTCAGTATTGTTACAAATGTTACAAAAGGATATCCATCTACATCTATGAGAAATTAAGGTAACCTAATAAGTCATCATATACAATATAGCCAGAGCTTCCAGCATAATTAGCTGGGTGTAAATCTTGCAATCATATTAGGTATATCATCTGTCTGAAGGGGATGTAGATATCCAATACAATGACACTCAACTTTGCTAAGTTAGTTGAAGCCCAGTATTTTTTTGAGCCAATTTAGAGAAAACACATCAACAATATACGGTAGTTAAGTACCAGTATTTAAAGAGTTCGAGGTAGTTAAATACGATATGTAGGGGGATACGAGGCAAAGTAATTGGAAAGCAAGCACATAATTCTACTCCATAGCCTCCATCATTCGAAACACTGGGTCATCGTGAAAGAGACTGAGAAAAGTAGGGCTACCTGAAATGTGATGTTGAGCAAGGATAAGAATGAAGATAATGATAGACTTGCAAAGTGTTTTCACTAGCAGCGAGCACTGCAACCCAAAGCACGTTCATTGACAAAGATACATCGTTGGGATTCGCCTTGGAGTTATAGGAACCAATAGTATATCCAATGAGGGCTATGGAACCAGTGGGGACTTGACAACCGAATCGGGGAAGGTCTTTTTCAATGGTTCCAAGGCCAGATGGCATCTTGATCTGCTTGGTTCGAGCATCTAGAACGGGGACGGAAAGGCATTGATTGTCAGCAATATCAACCAAAATGATGACATATTTCTTCTTTACCTATATCATGAGGGCTCAGAGATGAATATCGATATTTACGATTTGGTGTATTGTTTGACATGGTAGCTTTGCTGCGGACAGTCGCGAATCCTTTGACAGGAGAAGAGCTTGAATTTGACTCTAGTAGATTGAATAAGTAACACAGACATGAAGACAGGAAATGCTTACCTGCTGAACGTGTCGCAAAGGTCAGGGTGCTATCTGCAAGCTGAACTCTCACTGACTCTTTCTTAAAAGTCATACATAAGACAGCGACCATATGCTCATACTCATAAGCAAGAAGCTTGGCGGTGATGAATTTGACTTCTTTGTCTCCGCGTTGACGAGGTGAAATGCAATGATTCCAAGCGTGACACACAAGGCAGGTGACTTGCAATCCCATATGAACACGAGAGGCCCACCCTTTGTTTGACCGGATGTCTTCTTGGCGATGAGAAGTGACGGATCAATGCGAGAAAGGTTGACAATATTGGATGTATAGTCCTTCTCGAACACAACCAATCCTTTGATGTACCTGTAAATCAGATGCAAATATAAGTCTCTCAGTTAGAGAAAATCCAAAAGAAGACATACTTCAGATTGATATTGGGGTAGACACCTCCAATGCTAGAGAAGAGGATCATCCCATTTCCTTCGTCATCTTCTTGGTCATTGTTATCCTTCCAAGAAATAAATTTCAAGCCACTAGATTTATAAGGTTCAAGTAAGATGTATGAGGACACATTATACTTATTGATAACTTGCCTAGGCAGCTTGGTCAACTTCTTATATGTCTCCTTGAGAAGAGGGTCGACAAGATCAAGAGCGGCAACTCCACATTTAGACAACTTCGGAAAACTTGGTTGCAAATAAGACAAAGTCCAAATAGAAGAATAGAACTAATTGCCAAGGGGAAGGATCACAATCAATGTCTTCTAAATAAACAGTCTTTTTTTCACTGATAATGGGTTAGCATGGGTTGAAAGTAAAAAAAAAAACAATAAAGCACAAACTCGTCATTTGTTTTGTCACCATCGGACATGACCTCATCCTTGTCAAAGACATCTGGAGCAGTTTTCTTTTTCTTCGCCATTTCAATGCTTGCTTTTGTCTTCAACCTGATTAAAATTGAACATGGGCACTGAATAACTTCAAAATATAAGTCAAACTTACACAGAAGTGTCAAAGATCACTTGACGACCTTTATTTCTAAGGTGAAAAGTAAACGAAGTTAAACCTGGTTGCAATCTGACAGAATAAAACCCACTTTTTTCCTGTCGGCGTTGGAGAATCATGACCGGATTCGCTGAACAACATAAGGTTATGAGATTGCCACTGAGAAATAGAATGGAAAATTACCTTGGGTCATCATCAGTCACTGCAGATTCTTGGTCATTATCATTGTTGTTAGAAGCAGTGCTAGAGTGAGG
>NW_001889932.1:0-5618 GCF_000143565.1 Laccaria bicolor S238N-H82 | reverse complement strand
TCATGTATGGGACTTTGAAATTTGATATGAGACACAAAAAATCATAATGAGATGAAATTGAACATACCTCGCAATGAAAGATGCCTCTGAATCAGACACAGCAACCTCATTGATTGTTCTCTTTTTCCCTCTGAACACAATGGTTAGATTTTACTGATATAAAAATAGATAACAAACTTTGATGGGGTAGGTGTAGCAGTAATCTTGTGGGGTCTTCCATGTTTGCGTGGGGTGGAGGGTACCTCCACAATCTCTGGCTCACTCATACTAAACAAAAAATGGAGTTAAATGCATCAAATATAAGTAAAAATGAGTGACGCACACAACCTCTTCTTCCTCTTCATCGTTGTCATTGTCCTCTCCGTCTTCCTCATCAGACGAACTTGGATAAAGTTTGGTGAGCAAACTGAAAATAAGGAAAGCGCAGCCTAGAAACATACCCCTCCTCTTCATAAGTCTCATTTCCATCCGACTCATCAGAGTTGTCGATGAACTCTGTAGAAACCACAGCCTTCTTGTGACGAGTAGAAACCATGAAGTCAAAGTGAAGAAGGAAAAGTAAGTAAATGCACAAGGAGGAGTGAAAATCAATCCTCATTTATATGACACAGAATTTCATTTGTATATAAAGGATATAGATGAAACAAAGAAGGATATCAAGGAGGTGGGGACCTGAAACCCTGAATTTGTAAAAACACCAGAAGTGCTAGACCCTGTAATAAGAGAATCTCCGAGGGAAGCGTAGAATGTGCATTAGATCGAGTCCAAGACTGTTTAAAAGATCGAAAGGGGTGTGAAAAACAAGGGTATTAGAGAAACTATACCATATTTGTACTTCAAGGTGCCTGCAATGATAGTGCCACTAAACTTATAATCCGAAAATCCGTAAACTGTGTACGAGGATGAAAGCATTGGATGCAAACAATTATAAATAATGTGACACACAATCTATCTACAACACATAATCGGCTGGGAGGCTAGACACTAGGCTAGGGAGTTTAACGCCGTCACCAGCACATCTACAGCCACCGACACACCATGAGATAAGCTTTGGAGTAACCACACTCCAGCAGATCGGATTTTCTACTACTTTGGGCATGACAGGAGTGATGGGCATGGCGAGCGTCAAAGTAGGAAGAGGTGAAAGCGGTCTGAAGGGGAAGAAGACACATCCTGAATCAGCGGAAGTCCTCAGGGTAAAGCTGCAAGAAGGATCCTCTCCACAGGTGTGGTCCTTGATCGCTGCTAGATCACGGATAAAGGTAACCCCAACTCTCAATTTATACTTTTTAACGAGAAGTTCCATCAACTCCCAAGGCAATGCTGTAACTGGTACTGAAATTCCAAAGTGAGCGAGAATGGTATGTGCCTCACTTCAGTCACCCACCTTGAACAAGCTATTAGCCTTGTAAAATGTAAGAATGTATCCAGGCTAATAGGTTGTGTGGCCATTTATTTTTCTTGCCTTGGGAGAAAATATAATATTGGATTGGGTAGAAAATGTTTGACCTTTAATATTGTGACGAGAAATTTTTGGGTAGATAAATTGTGTTCAAAAATATCCTAGTCAAGTGAAAGTGGTCAGAAATATTTGAAGGGGTTCAGACTGGTAAGAAATATTTGAAGTGTGTCAGACTGGTAAGAAATGTTTGAGCCAAGTCAAACTGGCCAGAAATATTTGAGGTGTGCCAGAGTGGCTAGAAATATTTCAGTGGTGTGACATCACTCGGATATGTTCTAAGCATGTCACACTGCTGAAAAATCTTTTAGCCTTGTCACATGGCTCAAACATATCCGACCAGTGTCACAGGGTATCTGGGGTCCCAGTTTCAAGAAAAAAACTTGGTATTGTTGGTATAGCTTTCTCAATATTTTGCACATTGCTTTTCTTTTCTTTATCCAGATCACAACCCAATGTTTTGTCCATTTCAAACCATGTATGGTTCTATTCTATAACAGCTACTGAGGTTGAATTGAAGGGTGAAGAAAGGAGGGTTGGCAAAGGAAGTTGTCCACTCTTAATGTGAACTCATATAAGTTAGCATCACCCAGCAGCTTTCCCCCATTGTTTTCACCAACACCCCCCTTCTATCTGCCATGTTCACCATTTAAAACTCATCCAAGTTAGCATCCCCAGCAGCTTTCCCCCATTATTTTCACCAACACCCCCTTCTATCTGCCATGTTCACCATTTAAAACTCATCCGAGTTAGTGTGACATATCTCCAGTGCCTGTACAAGTTTCCTAGGTAATTTCCCTCTTACAACATTATACCTTGCCCTCTTCTTTGGATTGTTTTATTTTTGCTTACTTAATGACCATCACGATTCAACTCATATTCATTGTACCACCACTATGTTCGCTCATCGAGCAGCTGTGTCATATCATGTCCTCCATTAGAGTCAAAGTAAGTGATTCAAGTTTGTAAGGTCATTGAATATTCTCCTAGAGGTATTCAAACTTTCATCAGTCCCAATCCTTGAACTCTACTTCCTTGAGGATTTCCAAAGGAAGAGCAGAGGTTGTGCAACAGACCTCCACAAGAGTTCATGAACTGAAGACTAAGTTGCTTGAAGCACGATCAGTCCTCACACCATAGTAATAGGATCAACATCCTCGTTTGCCAGACCCTACATTGTCAATTTGACCACCCACTCCTACTGTACCTCACAGGACACCTATTACAGTTAGCATCCCCCAGCAGCTTTCCCCCATTGTTTTCACCAACACCCCCTTCTATCCGCCATGTTCACCATTTAAAACTTATCCAAGTTAGCATCCCCCAGCAGCTTTCCCCCATTGTTTTCACCAACACCTCCCTTCCATCTGCCATGTTCACCATTTAAAAGAAACTCAAACCTTTCTTAACTTGTCAAAACTATCCAAAAGATTTCATAAAGATTTCATAGTTTGCAAAACCATTTCTTGCTCCCAAATATTTATTTAAGAGAATTCTTCGCAAGCTAAACATTTCCAAATATGACAAGAAATATCTCACAAAGATTTCTTGTCAGTACAAACATTTTGAAGAAGATTTCTTATCTAGTCAAAGATCTTTGAACTTGTAAACATTTCCAAGTACAATAAGAAATATTTCACAAAGATTTCTTGTCAGTACAAACATTTTTGAAGAAAATTTCTTATCCAGTCAAAGATCTTTGAACTTGTAAACATTTCCAAGCACAATAAGAAATATTTCACAAAGATTTCTTATCCAGTCAAAGATCTTTGAACTTGTAAACATTTTCAAATACAATAAGAAATATTTCACAAAGATTTCTTATCCAGTCAAAGATCTTCTGACTTGATAAGAAATACTTGGGGTTACAAAGATATATTTAGCTATATCCTGAACAGGATATATCTTTCAACTATTCTTGAACCAGGATAAAGGTGCATTTTATTCAATACAACTACATAGATTTACATTACTACATTAAATATTAAATAAAGGGAAAAGGGAGTGAGGGAATGGGGGGGGAGTGAGGTGAATGGGGGGAGTGAGGTGAATGGGGGGAGTGAGGTGAATGGGGGGAGTGAGGGAATGGGAGAGGGAGGGAATTGGGGAGGGAGTGAAGGGCCATAAGGGAATGGGGGGGAAGGCAGTGAGGAATCATGGGCAATGGCTGAGCCATCGCCGCCGTTTGTAGGTGGTGTTGATGGGCACTCATCTTCGTTTCTTAACGGTGGTCGGCGCTTGGCAGGTCTCATGGTGGTCGGCACTCGGCGTGTCTTCGTCGTAGTCCATCCGTCGTTTGCTGGCCATCCGTGTCGTTCTTGCATCGGAGTTGTGTTAGCTATGCGGGTGGCGATAGAGGCGGGGCGTGCTCACCGTGTTTGATATACAATGACGACGACGATATGATTGTCGTCATCATCGTCATCGTCGTCCGTTGTCCTACGTGTGGCCTGGCTCCCACGTGAGGTCGTTCGTGGCTCTGGGGCCATGGCGTGCGTTTTTCGTGGGCGTTGCGTGACGTGGCAGGGTGCCGAAGTGTCGTGGAGCGTCGTAGTTGTGGTGTGGTTGTCGTGGTGTGTCATGGTGAGGTGGTTGTCGTGATGTCGTGATGTTGTGCCAGACACTTCGCAGCCTTGTTAGCGAGTTGGTTCAGGACGAAGGACGGAGGTGCTCACCGTCATAGTATAAACAACATAAACAAAAACGACGGACGACGAAATGTCGTCGTCCGCCGTTTGGTTGCCACGTCGCCAACAGCGACGTGGCACCTGGCATCGTCCTCGGAAGACGAAAGGGAGGGAGATGGGTGGGTGCTCACCAACGTCGTGTTGTCCACCATCGTTGTTGCCACGTTGTGGTCGTGACGTGTCATGGTCATTCGTCGTCGTCGTCCCTCGTCCATCTGCGTTGCACAACGTCGCTGACGGCGATGTCGCTCGATTTTCGTGGGCACTGGTCGATTTTCGTCAGCGCTGGTCATCGACTGTCGTGGGCGCCGGTCGTCGTTTGCCCATCGTTTGCCCGTCGTTGTTTCCGTTGGCTGTCGTGTCGTTGTTGCTAGGTGTCGTGGGGCCTTCGCCGGTTGTCGTCCTTTGCCGGTTGTCCTCGTTGCGGGTGGCAGTTGTTGCCGTTTGTGGGCAGCCGGGGTCGTTTGTGGTGGCTTGTGCGAGGTGGAAGTCGTGGGTTGGTGTGGAGTCGTAACGTCACAAAGTCACAGCGTGTGACATTCACATCAACGTTCAAGTTCACGCCCATCTGTAGCGCCCACTGGTTCTAGTTATAGTCTACTAGGTAATTTTGTACTCATTACAGAGATTTGTAGTGTCTGCTGTTTGGAAAGAGAAAATTTTGTTGTGTCTACTTTTCAGGACTACCAAAATTTGCATTTCTCATTACAAAATTTTGCAGTGTTCGCTTTTGGGACAACAAAAACTACAAAAAATTGTATTCTCTTCTTTTATCATTACAAGGTTTTCTAGTACAAGCTTTTTGAGACTACCAAAACTATACTCTCCTCTTTTTTCATTACAAAAACTTGTACTGTTCAATTTTTTCATCATAAAATGTTGTATACCAGCTTTTTGAGACTACAAACTTTTGTAGTTCCAGAATCTTAGGAATACAAAAGTAGTGTCCACATTTCAGACTACAAAGATATGTACTGGTATCTTGTAGTGTCCTTGACTCTGAGTAATTACATGTGGAGATAGTTCAATGTTCAGAGGAGTTGATTCTAGTCACATAGCTCTGTCATTCAGCCTTGGTACCTGGTTGACCTAGATATCTACTCCTTGTCTGTAGTCAGCCTTAATATCATCTATTGGAGGGGTTTGAATTTTCTGACATCTCAGTGTAAGTTGTCCTGTCTTTCTATTTTATTCCTCTGTCATAGTCATATGGAAGGTACAAAGACTGAATTATATAGGGCTATGTCACCCTCTCTGAAACATTGAACTGTATCCTCAATACAAGTTCTTGCAGCCCTAAGATTCTGAGACTACAAGAGTTTGTAGTCTCAAAAGCTGGTACACAAACTTTTATACTGAAACATTGAACTAGATCCTCATTACAAGTTTTTGTAGCCCTAAGATTCTTGTAGTCTTAAAAAGCTGGTACACAAAATTTTATAATGAAAAAGCGAACAACAACATTTCATAAC